>NW_027589375.1:0-5399 GCF_028453695.1 Augochlora pura
GCGGAATCCTACGGGGAGCCAGAAAACTCGGAATAATGCTAGGGGGGGTCGTCGGGCGTCGAGGAGGAGCAGCATTGCAAATGCTTCGATGGAAAGCGGTGGGACCGGCCGGCGGTTTCTCGGCGGCGGTCGTTTCCGCGGAAGAAGGTCGCGGAAAGAAGCGTGGAAACGCGCGTGTCGCGAGCGCGGCGGTCCGGAGCTGTGCGGAGCTGTGCGGAGCGGTCATAAAAGCGTGTCCAGCGTGCGAGCCGCGCGGCTCGTCCGCTGGGTCCATCGGGAACGCGGGTTTCTTGCTCGGCGCGGCGCGTCGCGTCGCGAGCGATATCGGGGCCCGCGGTGGCCTTCTATCCGCTCGTACACGTGTACGGAACCACCGAGAAAGAGAGAGAGAGAGAGAGAGAGAGCGAGCGAGAGAGAGAAAGAGAGGCGGCATTATACGCGGGCCCATTTATCTGCGGGGATAAAATGCAGATAGGATCTGCGTCCGCGCGAGGTCCTGCCAGTATTTGTCATGGAGATGCGACCCACCGATACCACCTCGCCCGTCCGTGGAATTACCCTCGCCGCGCTCGGATTCTTCAGCGTACGCCGGTAATTTACCGGGCCCTCGACGTCGCGTCACGCCGCCGATTCTCCCCTTTCTTCCTTCCTTCCTTCCTGCCTCTCTTCCTTCCTTCTTGCCTTCTCGCAGCTTCTCCTCTTCCTCTTGTCCTCCACGAGCGAGCTTCCTCGTCCCACGGGAATTTTGAATACCGCGGCGCTGTACTTCGACAAAATATCGACGACATTGAGGATTGTTCTACAGTGGAACTCCGATTGTACGGGTTAAGCGGAACGACATTAATCCCTTGCTCTATAACAGGGTTAGCGAAGCGCCTCGATAGTCCCAGTCAATTTTCAAAATTTGAAATTTTTCGCGAGCCGCAATGAACCCCTTCCCGTACTTTAGCGAGTCAGACTCGCGATGAAGATTTTTGCCCAAACATGAATATCGCGAACAGTTACTTGGGCCAAACATAAACATCGCGAGTCAGACTCGCGAACAGATACTTGGACCAAACATAAACATCGCGAGTCAGACTCGCGAACAGATACTTGGGCCAAACATAAACATCGCGAGTCTGTGTCGCGAACACATACTTGGGCCAAACGTAAACATAACAAGCCGAGCTCGCGGACAGATTTTTTGCCCGTTACGCTCGTGACTGAATGTTAGTTCCTCTCAGTACCTCAGAACAGTTAGTCAGGATTCTTGTCGTTGCTGTTACGAAGCAGTTCAATTATTAAAATTCAAGAAACCCCTTCAAAATGCAAGGTACAAAAGTGTGTAGTGAAGGCCGTGATAACGAATCTTCTGATAGTGACGCGTTTATGCCAGTTGCAAAGCGAATAAGGCATCTATAAACGTAAATAAATATCTATAAACGTAAAAGCATTAGAGTTTACTTCCTCAACTCCAGTATCGCGTAAAATTGACTATATCACAGGCATTGCGGGCATCTACATTTCGGATCGTATTGCGACTGTTTACAAACATCAGTCCCATCAGGCCCGAGTTTCGTCGAGCTATATGGCACGGGAAGGGGTTAAATACGCTAAATTGGTAAGTTTTTCATGAATAATATTTGTGAAATTTTTGAAATTAATAAGAAATTCATGAAATTCTTATTTGATGATCACATGCATGAGTACTATACTACAGTTGGTCAAAATAGCAATTTTGGATCTAAGCTTAAAACGGTTCCGAGTGCAAAGGGTTAAAATGATGAATAGATTTGATGACTGAGAGTAGACATACGACTGCAAAGAAGAAAACGTGAGACGTGATTAGGCGAAGAGGGGACCAATCCCCGTTGCTCCTCGTGTCTATTAGTTTATTGGTTCTCTCGTTTGCCAATAGAACTCGGTTTCGGGAGGTCATAAACAACTGCGGGGACTGTAAACGTACAGCGCAGGCGGAGCAAGTAGAATACTTTCCTTAAACCTCGACAGAGACTGTGCTATCTTTAAAGGAACAGGCAGTACTTTCGATTGAATTACAGTTCATAAGACCTAATTTTTCAATACGAAATAAACCATCAACGTTCATACTTTTTTCGGTAGGTTATTGTCTGCTCCATTCCAGCGCCGGTTCTACGAGACCCGTGCCCTTTTACCGTAATATGCAGACCCATAACATTACCGAGTTTACGTAGCAATTCGCTTAGTATTATGAGTTAGTCATGCCGCGGTTTACGCAGTTACGGCATTTCGTAACACGAAATCCAGCGGAATAAGGACTTCCATAAAATTTATCACTGCGCGCATATTTTTATGTACGTAATAAAATTCGCCATACAGTAAAATAAGATTCGCCATACGGGAAAATAAGATTCGCCATACGGGAAAATAAAATTCGCCATGCGGGAGAATAAAATTACGCTCGTTCTCGAAAATATCGGAATCGCGGGTTTATAGATTATTTCGCGCGGAACCAGCGATGCTTGGGAACGAATTATTGGTTAACGTTAGTTCCGAGACAACGAGGCTTTTACTGCCTCGTTAGTTACACGCATATATCATAATTTTCTATCGGCTGGAAAACAGGTATTTTCAATAAGATATAAAATTCCGCGAACTGCTGATGTTACGCATTCATAGCGGTTTCAGTTATATGGAAGCTCAATATTCTCGGTTCCGTGAAGTTTAACAGGATTTTTAGTTGAAGAAGATTGTAATAGAAATTACGCTGTTTATTATCAGTAGCAGTGTTATTCTTTTACAGCCAGTTTGCAAAATTTTTATTAATTTGGCTTTGGAAGCTAACGGACTCCGACTGATTGGCTTCGGAATCATCCATGTAATAGCGCACGTACAAATGACGTTTCACATTTTTGATTTTATAATTATTGAAATAATAAATCCAGTTTCACATTTTTGATTTCCCATAATTATTGAAATAATAAATCTAGATCTAAACTGAAATAATAACTCTTATTGCTATCTGTTCTCGTACCGAAAGGATTAAATGCTTCACGCGAGCACAGTGAATTTTGCATTGTCGAAACAACTCAATTGTCCGCTAAACCAGCGTAGCGATAATCAACGTCCATAGTCGAGACTTCGAGATCGTAGTCCCCGGATTGGCTTGTTGGAACCGCATCGAACAGGGCGAAAGAAAAACCGCCGCGCGCCGTGGACACCTGAAGAACGGGGTGGAGGCCCGTTTATGGTTTCCAGTGAAACAGGCGAGGTCTGTTGCACACTTATGGGACATAATCCCGGTGGACAGCCGGGAATCTTAATCGTCGGAACAAACACGGGCTGCTTAAAGTGCTTTGCATAGAAATGTACAACCTCCGCTTCGGGGTATTAGACAGGCCTCGGAGACCATCCCGCGCCACTGAAAGGCCCCACCGTCGGATTTAAGGAACAGCCTGATGAAGTGACTGAGGAAAGCGGATAACTAGTGATTCATGGTAAGGATCCGGGAATCAAACCGTGGAACCGTTAAACTCTACATAAATATTGTGTCCCGGCGTTGCGTCACCGGATTTTCTGTTCATTGTCCGGTGAATATACTGTAGCGAAAAAAATCCGCGGCGCGCGCACAGGCACGCGTGAAATCGGCGCGAGCAGTGAAAGGGAATTTATTTAGACATCAAATTCTGATCTCCCTTCTTACACATTTTTCGTTAATCCTTTGCAGTCGAAGCTACTTAAAATACAAAACTTGATTTCTGATTTACAGTATTTCTATTTAATATAATTTTTTGCGATTTGTGTGTATGAAATTCAGCATATCAGCAGAAAAAGATTCTTTTTGCAGTATGATAGCTTTTTCCAAACCATTGAAATAGCAAAAAAAATTTTTATTTACCTCCGGAATTACAGGAGATATCTAGGTGGCCCATCCTGTATAACTAATCCTATATATAGCTATACCAAACAAAATTGAGAAAAATAATTAACATTAAGAAAAATGATAAATTAGTTATGGAAAACTTCATTGGCGCCGAATCCAGCCGTGCCTGAGTGGTTAAGGATGGTAAACCCGGCGGACCGGCCACGAAAAGCCTGAGAAAGTTTCCCCGGGCATTGTTTACCGTTACCATTACGAAAAAAGCCGACGAAAATGTTCGAACGCAAGGCAAACAGTAGCCGACCGGCCGGACGGCAGACCCGCGCGGCTCGCACGGGTATCCCGGGTAAAAGCCCGGCGGTTCGCCTCGCGCGGTTAAATTAGAGAGATAGTGCGAATGAAGGGAACAGAGGATGAACGTGTGAATGGGTCGAGCGGATCGGCGATTCAGCTTTATAACGCGCCGGGGGTATCGGTGAGGACGCGCATACGCCATTTCTCCATGTAAATTGAACTACAAACTCTCAGGTGCAACCTGAAACCCCCTTTTCGAGAGAAGCCAGGAATTTGATGCTTAGCGCAGGTGAAAATGAACATCGTTTTGAAATCTTTGGTAAGGAGGATAGAACTGTGTGGAATTGTTTACAATAATTTTTTATTGGAGCTCGGAGCCATTTCAACTGTAAATTCGAAATAATTTTTCTGGTTCGTGGTACTTCCATTCTATTTAACAAAATCAATTTTTATGCATAGAATATTTATTCTCGTGACTTCTACCAACAGTTTTACTACTTGACAATTTTTTAAATCTAAACCTTATTGTTGCAAAAATTATTTTGGAATTGAAATAGAATAATTTTTGTGGTGCCTTAGAGTCACCGCTCGAGTGCAAAGGGTTAAATCTCGAGACATCAACTAAGAACTTATTTCTAATCCCAGAAAAATATTTAAATCAATATATATAGACATGAAAAATATTTAAATCAATATATATATAGACATGAAAAATATTTAAATCAATATATATATATATATATAGACATGAAAAATATGCAATTCACAATGTTCTTAATTACAAAAACGAAGCTAAACAGATCAAGATACTTTCTCCACAACCCAGTCCGATAAATATCACTCGCGCCTAAAACTATTTATCCGGGACAAGAACAATCGTTTTAAAAATGTTCCCGTAGTTCGAGAGATCGTTCATCGGTTACCGTTTAATATCCGGTAATTATCGGTTCCGTGGATAACCCACGGCCAGCATTTCTAAGCTGAATCTCGTCTCGAATCAATTCCACGGACATTAGATGCATCGTACGAAACGTGGCGGATGCCGTCGCGGAGCCGCTCCTCGACCAGCATCGCGACGTGTTTCTCGACCGAGGGGGGAGGCGGGGAGAGGAGTGGAGGGGAGGTTCGGGGGGGATCGGTTCGAACGGTTATTCCGGTGCGATCGTTTTCCTGAAATCCACGCTCCCGGCTGGGTGAACAATGGGCGTCCGGAGTAACTGCCAGTATCGGATTCGTTGATCGCGCATTGGATCGGTCCGGACGG
>NW_027589376.1:0-1031 GCF_028453695.1 Augochlora pura
CCTAAATTGAAGCTAAAAGTGTCTACTTTGCGATCCCGGAAGGTACAATCCCGTAAAACGGTCTGGGATTTTTTTATGATTTTTTGAATCAAATCTTCGGGGGTATTAGGCTGTCTGGGGCTCATTTTTGGACTTTGGGCGAGTTTTCAACAACTTTCCCGTGGAGCAATTTGGACTTCAGGTAGCCTAAATTGAAGCTGAAAGTGTCTACTTTACGACCCCGGAACGTACAATTCCGTAAAACGGCCTGGGATTTTTTTATGATTTTTTGAATCAACTTTTCGGGTGTATTGGGCCGTCTGGGGCTCATTTTTGGACTTTGGGCGAGTTTTCAACAACTTTCCGTAGAGTAATTTGGACTTCAGGTAGCCTAAATTGAAGCTGAAAGTGTCTACTTTGCGACCCCGGAACGTACAATCCCGTAAAACGGCCTGGGATTTTTTTATGATTTTTCGAATCAACTTTTAGGGGGTATTAGGCTGTCTGGGGCTCATTTCTGGACTTTGGGCGAGTTTTCAACAACTTTCCCGTGGAGCAATTTGGACTTCAGGTAGCTCAAATTGAAGCCGAATGTGTCTACTTTACGACCCCGAAAGGTACATTCCCGTAAAACGGTCTGGGATTTTTTTTATGATTTTTTGAATCAACTTTTCGGGGGTATTGGGCCGTCTGTGGCTCATTTTTGGACTTTGGGCGAGTTTTCAACAACTTTCCCGTAGAGCAATTTGGACTTCAGGTAGCTTAAATTGAAGCTGAAAGTGTCTACTTTACGATCCCGGAACGTACAATTCCGTAAAACGGCTTGGGATTTTTTTATGATTTTTTGAATCAACTCTTAGGGGGTCTGGGGCTTATTCTGGGAGTTTGGGCGTCTCAACAAAATTGCTCGTAGTAGATGTATCAATAGTACGGGTTAACAGGTATCGTGAATCATTTTAATAATCGAGCAACGGAAAATTGTTCGATCGCGTTCCCAAGTCGGGGAGGCAGAACTTCCGCGACAGTGGAGTTTCCTCGGCCTGGGAACGCGT
>NW_027589377.1:0-1031 GCF_028453695.1 Augochlora pura
CCGCGACTCGGATTACTGTTTCTCATCGCGTCCGCTCGTTTGTTTGCCCTTCGATCCAGATCAACGTTCTACCGAACACGTGCCGGTCGCCGAGTGCAACAACTTTTAATCCTCTTTTCTTGTCCGCGTCGCGATCGAAAAAATCTCTAACTTGAACCGTTTAATATAATTTAACATCATTATTATTTGTTTTTTCTTAGAGGTTTTACGTCGCATCAGCTTTATATTATTTAACATCGTTTAACGTTATTTAACCCTGTAATATTACAATAAATTCATAAAAAATATTACATAAATATCATTAATAAAAATATTACAATAAAAAGTTTGCCCTCGAACGGTGACTCTGAAGCACCACCGAAATTATTCTATCACCTTTCAAAATAATTTGTATACCAACTAGGCGTAGGTTTAAAAAATTGTTCAAAGTGGAACCATTGGCACGAGTCACAAGGATCGACTTTATATGCATAAAATATACTTTGTCACGTAAAATGATTTTAGAAGCAGTTGTACCTTAAATCATTTTCGAAATCTAATTTTTCATAATATAAAAATGATTTTGAAACGCGCTGTAACGATTTTAGTGGTGCTTCAGAGTCACCACTCGACTTCAAAGGGTTAATACTCTCTTCAATAGGACTAGACAATTCCTATTTCTTGTATTATCTTGAAACGTGCTGTAACAATTTTTAGGCGGTGCCTCAGAGTCGCCACTCGAGTGCGAAGGGTTAACCCTCGCGCTCGGAGAATTTTTCTCCGATTACTTACGAGAGAGAGAGAGAGAGAGAGTAAGGTGTATTTATTCGTGAAGCTATAAATAGCATTTCGAAGGAAATACCACGGTATAAAGGGACTGAACGCTGTAAGTTATTATTTATTAATTAATTTAAACGTTATTTATTGAAAGTTATTTATTTATTAACTAATTAGTTTCTTCGCGTAATGCCGGAAACTAGAAAATTAAAAATCCGTGAAATACATGAAAAAGAATTTTGTCGAGCACAGCGATTCGAAACGAAATCCCCCCC
>NW_027589378.1:0-1031 GCF_028453695.1 Augochlora pura
AGCTTAAATGCCCTTGTATCCTCTTCTATCTCCCTTATATCCTTGGATATTATGCTTTATCTTACTTATGTATACTTAAATTCCCTTGTATCCTCTTCTATCTCTCTTATATCCGTGGATATTATTTTGTATCTCACTTATATACACTTAAATTCCCCTGCATCCTCTTGTAGCTCACTTTTATCCATGCATATTACGTTGTTTCTCACTTGTTCACACTTGAATGCCCTTGTATCCGCTTCTATCTCCCTTATATCCTTGGATATTATGTTTTATCTTACTTATATATACTTAAATTCCCTTGTATCCTCTTCTATCTCTTTTATATCCTTGGATATTATGGCGTATCTCATTTATATGCAGTTAAATTCTCTTGTCTCCTCATCTACCTCTCTTTTATCCATGCATATTACGTTGTTTCTCACAAATACACACTGAAATGCCCTTGTATACTATTCTATATCTCTTATATCCTTGGATATTATGTTTTATCTTACTTATATAGACTTAAATTCCCTTGTATCCTCACCTATCTCATTTATATCCTTGGATATTATGTCGTATCTTACTTATATACACTTCAATTCACTTGTACCCTCTTCTATCTCCTTTATATCCTTGGACATTACGTCGGATCTGACCTAGATACACATAAATTCCCTTTTATCCTCTTCTATCTCCTTTATATCCCTGCATATTATGTCGGATCTTACTTATATACACGTAAATTCCCTTGTATCCTCAACTATCTCTTTTATATCCTTGGATAATATGTTGTATCTTACTTATATTCCCGTAAATTCTCTTGTATCCCCTTCTATCTCTTTTTTATCGTTGGATATTATGTTGTATCTCACTTATATACAACTAAATTCCCTTGAATCCTCCTCTATCTCCTTTATATCCTCGGATATTATGTCGGATCTTACTTATATACACGTAAATTCCCTTGTATCCACTACTATCTCTTATATATCCTTGGATATTATGTTGTATCTCACTCATATACACTTAAATTCCCCTGCATCCTC
>NW_027589379.1:0-1031 GCF_028453695.1 Augochlora pura
ACGCATCCCACGGCGGATGATGATCCCAAGGCGGATGATGATCCCACGGCGGATGATGATCCCACGACGGCTGATGGTCCCACGACGGCTGATGTTCCTACGGCAGATAACCTGAAATAATCTCAAAAAAAATTATTAGTTAATTAGAACATATAAAGAATGACAAGACGAAACAAGGAAACCAACACCAGCACACAAGTGCCAAACCATAACCAGCACACGAGTGCCAAACTAACCCGCACACGAGTGCAATTTGAAGAAGAAATCCAACGCTGAACAACCGAATTACAACGGGAGACGAACCAACATTCGAAAACCAAACGGAGATTATAGAAAATAAATTGAAAACCATAACGACCTATAGGCGCCTCGGGTACTTCGGGGACGCTAACCCCCGTACTCACTCAAGGGCCCCTCCCATGAGCGAGCCCCTGAAGGAAATCCGATGGGAGGAATACCAAGTTCGATAATCTTGGAAGGAAAATTTATTCCCAATACTGATTTCAGGTATTAAAATTATGCATCCAACGATGAACGAGACGATGATATTCCTCAATATAAGAAAAATTTGTGCAACGTAAAACGCATGTTTGCGTCCTACGGCTAATATAAATTAATAACTAACGCACTCCTTAATAAATAACGCAACGCTCACACCCCTCGATGATATTTCTGAAATTTTGTAGAATGTTTTTTCCTCTTCATTTGCTAAAATTTTCTATGGGGTTCAGTAAAATAAAATACATATAAGTAAGAAATAAAAAGTACATATAATTAAGAAATGAAAAACGCACACAAGAATACCAAATTCTACGTAATACTTAAAAGTTCCCATCACCATTTCACAGCCATTAGCTCTATGTAATTGTCGATTTCGAATCAGTTGCAAACAAATTTACAGCTGATTAGAAATCGATAATTACATCGATTGCCCGAGTCTCACCACGTGGAGGTTGCTGTGACTGGAGACTCGGAAGGGAGTCAGAACGAAGCCGGCATTCGTTATGGCTCCCTCCCTTTCACCGGTGAAA
>NW_027589380.1:0-1031 GCF_028453695.1 Augochlora pura
GTGTAGTGAGTTACGCTGAGTTATATTGAGGTATAGTGAGTTATATTGAGGTGTAGTTAGTTACACTGAGTTATATTGAGTTATACTGAGTTATACATGGGATGGAGGACTTTTGGTAGTGTACACAGTATTGCGATGACCAATTGCATGGTCTTCGTTCGCTTTTGGTGATGATTGATAGAGTATTTATGCTCTTTTTATTCTTTATATATGTTACTCTTTATATTCTGTATTTTTTGTATAATTTATAATTTATATTTTGCAGTCTCTATGTTCTTTATTCTTCATACTATTTATTCTTTATATTCTGTATTCTGAACTCTTAATATTCTATATTTTATATTCTTAATATTCTGTACTTGAACTCTTAATATTCTATACTTTATACTCTTAATATTCTACATTCTATACCCTTTATATTCTATATTTTATATTTTTAATATTCTGTATTCTGAATTCTTAATATTCTATATTCTTTATATTCTACAGTCTATATATACTATATTTTTTATATTCTCAATATTCTATATTCTCTATATTCTATATATTATATTCTTAATATTCTGTATTCTGAACTCTTAATATTCTCTATTTTATATTCTTAAAATTCTGTAATCTGTTCTCTTTATATTCTATATTTTTAATATTCTGTATTCTGTGCCCTTTATATATTCTATATTCTTTACATTCTACGTTCTATATTCAACATATTCTAAACTCTGTCCACTTCGCACACCACATTCCATATCCTCCACCCATCCCGCTATCCCCAATTCCCCAAATTCTCCACTCGCCATCCACATTATCCAATATTCCCCATATCCTTTTTCATTCTATTTCATTTCTTTCGCCCAACAGCACGCAGCCCCGGGGGAAGAACTAAGCCGCGAGAACTATATCGAAAACGAAACGAGACTCCGTGGACAGACTGTCGAACATGAAATTCGGTTTGAAATTCGAAAGCCCGGCGAAGGGGGTAGGGGGGCGGAGTAGCGAAGGGGGCTTCGGTCCGGTCGATCAGCCAGCGGGAA
>NW_027589381.1:0-1031 GCF_028453695.1 Augochlora pura
ACATTCAGCCTGTTGAAGTTGGAGCCATTTTAACTGGAAATACAACAGATTTCTTCGGACCTATAGCGTTTCCATTTTACATAATAGAAGAAAGTATGCTAAAAATATTTCATTTTGATTCATCTGGAGACTCGTTGAGTCTTGAAAGATATTCCTTGTTAATTCTAGAAAATTGTGATAATTCTAATTAATGCGTTCGGTATTAATATTCTTTTAAATTATGGACAATGTTCTTTAATTCAGAGTGTCATTTTTGTTGGAAGAGTGTGCTGAATATTTTAAAAAAATTATCGAATTGAAAATATTGTAAAGAAGCAATATACATATAATGACCAAGAATCAATATACAATAATATAAAAAGCCAATGTATAAAAAGAACCAATTTTTGTCATAAGAAATACTACTTTGAAAATAATGAGATTTCAACGCTTGCTACACCTATAATATTTATTATATTTCGTTAATTTCTCCGCTCTAAATATTCATACATTAAAAAGTTAATCAACTGGATATTGGTACGAAACATATTGATTTTTGAAAAAATGTCACAGAATTGCTCGAATCTGAACTAATTGAGCAACGATGATAGATTTAGTGTTAAATTCATTGGAACGACTGCATTTTGTATACAATCTATAATGTTACTAATTATACTTATATTATTAATAATATAAAAGGATCTAATTGCGATGCATTTTGTATGTAATCTACAACATAATAATTATTCGTTTATTTTCAAATCATGTTCCCCTGAGCTTACATCGAATACTCGGGATAAATAGAATAAAGAAGTTGTTACGATATGGTTCGTAACGGTCGATTTTGTTAGCGTGATGATGAAAATAAACTGGTACTTGGTTCTTGGAGATTTGATTTTATTTTCCTCGGCTTGTTGCTGGTACAAGAGTGACGATAGCCGTTGTTTCGGCCTCCGAAGAAGACACCGAGGGTTAGAGAGGGGTGGGCCTGGTTGTAGCGTGGGTGGGGGAAAAGGGTCCTAGAGCGACATCGGTGTTCCTCTACATCGCTG
>NW_027589382.1:0-1031 GCF_028453695.1 Augochlora pura
ACCGTGTTAAGCGTATCTGCCTTCCGGATAACGAATTACCCGTGATTCCTCTTCGCAGTGAATCCGTCTTTCTGCCGCACGCGAACTCTACCGCCCCGTATACTGCAAAATACGTTCACCGTTTTACAACCGTCCACGCATTTGCACCTTCGCTGTCGAACATATTATAGTACTATTATTATTTATTTATTTAAATACACTCCTTGCATTTTAGCTTAAGGATTTACAGTCAGTCTCGTAAGCTATTCATACCCTCGTTGCTTATAAGAGAAATATCTAGTTCTCTTATAAGCAATGAGGGTGCGAATACTTATGGGACTGACTGTATAACAATACTGTACAACTTAAAACTATTGTAACTTATTGCATCCACTGACACCTTCATTCTTTCTCAACGCGCTTCTACCCTTTCTTCCGCCTCCAATCGCGCGTTTCTTTCAAATTCTTTGCTATGTCAGACTATAATAATATTATACTATTATAATGTTGGTGTATATGGAATGTCGGATTTCCATGGCAAATAAACGTTTGCCTCCCTGTTATGAATGAAATAGTACTATTATTAGGGGGACCGGAAAGTAATGTCGTTTCTCTACATTAAATTCAAATATTTTTTAGCAAGATTTTATTTTTAATTAATAATGTAATCACCCTCGTTATCAACAACCTTTTGCCATCTAGTATGCAAATTGTCAATGCCGGATCGATAAAAATCAATTGGTTTGTGATCAAAATATCTGGAGATTGCATTTTGGACATCATTCGAATTTTCTAATTTTTTGCCACTTAGAAAATGTTGGAGCGATCGGAATAAATGAAAATCCGATGGCGCAACATCTGGTGAGTATGGTGGGTGAGGCAACACCTCCCATCCCAATTCATTAATTTTTTGCAAGGTTCGTCTTGCACAGTGCGGCCTTGCATTATCGTGTCGCAGAATAACACCTTTTCTGTTGACGACCGCTGGATAATTTTCAATTAAAAATTGATTTACTCGATCTAACTTTTCATAATAAAGATCTGCGTTGACA
>NW_027589383.1:0-1031 GCF_028453695.1 Augochlora pura
TTTGTCAGGAGTCGTAAGAGGAATACGCAAATTCTTGTGATTGTGGATGGCTTCACAAAATTCAGTATTTTAGAACCAACTCGAAATACTGTAGTAAAGGGTGTCTTGAAAGCGTTGAGCCAACTAATAGCTATTTTTGGGGGACCGTCCCGCATCATTAGTGACCGAGGAACAACTTTCACCTCGCACACATTCAAATCTTTTTGCGAAGAACATGGTATCATGAGACGCGGTAGCGTCTCGCGCCAAGTAGTCGAGTCAGCGCGCGCGACGCTACCAAGGATAACTATCTTTGACTAGAACAGCCGAAAATTTCAACTGCGATTTATTCTTTTCAGCCGCATTGTATTTAATTTTAACGATTGTCTAGTTGTTAAGGATCACCATGCGCGTACAAAAAGTCCTCAAAAATGTGAATTGGGCTCGAAATAGCTGAGATATCGAGATTTCAATTTAACGTGCAGGTATAAATTTCTTTCATTCTCAGTGCACGCATCTGCAGATACTATACACTTTTCTGGGTCACACATTTTTACTGCTAGCAGGTGAGCGCAGTCTAATGCTCAGCTTCAATCAGCTATAACCAAGCGTGTTACAACGCAGCTGTCAGATTTCGTCAAATTGTGATTTTGAACGGATAGGTTATGAAATGTAATAATAAGTTCTGAATGAATATATAGGTTAAAAAATATAATAAAAGCTAATAATGTAAGAATCCCAATTAATGTTGTGATTTTGAACGAATAGGTTATGAAATGTAATAATAAGTTCTGAATGAATATATAGGTTAACAAATATAATAAAAGCTAATAATGTAAGAATCCCAATTAATGACACATTACGAATAAATTTTAGATATTATTATCTTATTTTTACGTTAAGATGAATCTCTACTTGCATTTATTTAATATTTAGTTCTCTAGTTATCTATCTTAAAATCTTTGTCAACATTGAAGGATACCACTGCTAATACAAAACCATATGAAGTAGAGAGTGGGGAAACGTGCAAGACGCAATCTGGCCGTCCTACA
>NW_027589384.1:0-286 GCF_028453695.1 Augochlora pura
TGTAGGCATGTCGTCATGTTGTCATGCTGTCATGCTGTCATGCTGTCATGCTGTCATGCTGGCATGTTGCAATGTTGTAATGTTGGCATGCTGGCATGCTGGCATGTTGTCATGTTGTCATCTTGTCATGTTGTCATGCTGTCATGCTGGCATGCTGGCATGTTGTCATGTTGTAATGTTGGCATGCTGGCATGCTGGCATGTTGTCATGTTGTCATGTTGGCATGCTGGCTTGCTGTCATGCTGTCATGCTGTCATACTGGCATGCTGTCATGCTGTCATGCTGT
>NW_027589384.1:386-645 GCF_028453695.1 Augochlora pura
GTCATGCTGTCATGCTGTCATGCTGTCATTTTGTCATGCTGTCATGTTGGCATGCTGGCATACTGGCATGTTGTCATGTTGTCATGTTGTCAAGTTGTCATCTTGGCATGCTGTCATGATGTCATGTTGGCATGCTGGCTTGCTGTCATGCTGTCATGCTGTCATACTGGCCTGCTGTCATGCTGTCATGCTGTCATGTTGTCATGCTGTCATGCTGTCATGCTGTCATGTTGGCATGCTGGCATGCTGGCATACTGGC
>NW_027589384.1:745-1031 GCF_028453695.1 Augochlora pura
TGTAGGCATGTCGTCATGTTGTCATGCTGTCATGCTGTCATGCTGTCATGCTGTCATGCTGGCATGTTGCAATGTTGTAATGTTGGCATGCTGGCATGCTGGCATGTTGTCATGTTGTCATCTTGTCATGTTGTCATGCTGTCATGCTGGCATGCTGGCATGTTGTCATGTTGTAATGTTGGCATGCTGGCATGCTGGCATGTTGTCATGTTGTCATGTTGGCATGCTGGCTTGCTGTCATGCTGTCATGCTGTCATACTGGCATGCTGTCATGCTGTCATGCTGT
>NW_027589385.1:0-1031 GCF_028453695.1 Augochlora pura
TGTCTCTCTTTTATTCTTGTATATTATGTTGTATCTAACTTATATGCACTTAAATTCCCTTGTATCCTCTTCTATCTCTATTTTATTCTTGGATATTATGTTGTATCTCACTTATATACAGTTAAATTCCCTTGCATCCTCTTCTAACTCTCTTTTATCCTTGGAAATTAAGTTTTATTTTAATTATATCGACTTAAAGTCCCTTTTATCCTCTTCTACCTCTCTTTCATCCTTGGATATTATGTTACGTCTCACTTATAAACAGTTAAATACCCTTGTATCCTCCTCAATCTCTATTTTATTCTTGGATATTATGTTGCACATGAATTATATACACGTAAATTCCCTTGTATCCTCTTCTATCTCCCTCTTTTCCTGGATATTATGCTGTATCTCACTTATGTTCGCTTAAAATCCCTTCTATCCTCTTCTATTTCTCTTTTATTCTTGGATATTATGTTGTATCTTACATATATACACATAGTTTGCCTTGTATACTCTTCTGTCCCTCCTTGATCCTTGGATATTATGGTGTATCGCACTTATATATAGTTCAATTCCCTTGTATCCTCCTCTATCTCTCTTTTATTCGTGGATATTGTGTTTTATCTCGCTTATATACACTTAACTTCCCTTGCATCCTCTTCTAACTCTCTTTTATCCTTGGATATTAAGTTTTATTTTAATTATATAGACTTAAATTCCCTTTTATCCTCTTCTACCTCTCTTTCATCCCTGGATATTATGTTTTATTTTACTGATATAGACTTAAGTTCCCTTTCATCCTCTTCTATCTCTCTTTTATTCTTGGATATTATGTTGTATCTCACATATATACACGTAAATTCCCTTGTATCCTCTTCTCTCTTTCTTTTAATCTTGGATATTATGTTGTATCTCACATATATACACATAAATTCCCTTGTATCCTCTTCTGTCTCTCTTTCATTCTTGGATATTATGTTGTATCGCACTTATATACAGTTAAATTCCCTTGTATCCTCTTCTATCTCTCAATTATTCTTGGATAT
>NW_027589386.1:0-5399 GCF_028453695.1 Augochlora pura
GTTAATTGTATTGTTATCTTTAATTTTGATGGTATTTATAAAACCGAACTATGTACTGCCTTCGAGGGCTTTCAGTCCCATAGTGCGGCGCATGAAAATCTGGAACAAAAAGCCCCGACTCGATTTGTCAAATCATCAGGTTCTCTGTAGAAGCGGCGTCCCTTGCGTAATGGAGAAAGCCGTAAATTGGCTGGGCGATTCATCGTGGAATTTTTTCCGTATCGGTAGCGGGGTTCGCGGCCGATTCGCCGGTGCCCTCGGTGGCCGCGATTCTCGTCCCAACTCTCAACTCTCGCCGAGAAAAGTAACGTCGATTAATTTTAACGTCAGTCCCGTTACCGCCTCCGCTCCACCCCGGCGTTTCACGAACGCCCACGCGGGAGATCGGGGCCGTTCGATGCAGGGTTTTGTGTGCGTACCCGCGAGTCCAAAAAGAGCGAGGGAAACGATGATGCGTTTGGTCGGAACAGCTCCTAGAGAAAGAGAGGGAAACCGGCGGAAGGAAACAGCCAGAGAGAAGGAGAGAGGGAGAGAGAAAACGAAAGAAAAGGAAAGTGGAATCAGGCGAGCGGTCTCGAAGCGGCGCGCGACGATGCCTGCAATGGATAGATTCGCATCTGGAGGATTTCCTGCGTTGCATCGGCCCCGGCGTACTTTTCCAACAATGCAATGGCCAGCGGCACGGTTGCTGGCTGCTCGTTCTCTGTCTCCGTGTTTTTCTCGAGCGGTCTCCGACGCTCGTCGTTCGCGCGAAATATTCGGCGTCCATCTCGCGGCTCTTCACGCTCGAATACATCCAGTGTTTCCAATTAAGGGGGTTAGACCACTTTGCGCCGGCAGTGAGGTGTGACTCCGCGGCGCGAGCGCGGGCCAGCGTGTTCCCGCACTCGTTCTAGAACTGCATTCGACCGGGACGCTTATTATTTGAAGCGAACGCCTGCGCGTTTTCCAGCTGGTATTATGCCCGAACGGGGAAAATTTCGTAGGTCCCGACCGAGGATTCCTTCCCGCTGCTTCTGTTGGCCGACGTAGCAATCGCGAAATAGATTTCTCCGCTCGAGAGGTTCAGTCGCGATGCCGCGCCGGCCCCGTTATTACGTTGTTGCGTCCCGGCAATGCATTAGAGCCAGATAAAACTCGGATCTGATAACCGGGCATTTGCATACAAAACTGTGCACTGTCAGCGATACTCGAATAACTTCATTGCGGTGCCACGGCCGAGGGGATGGCCTTTCCATTTCGAGATTTACACCCTGGTCGACCACCGTTCTCGATCGTAATCGACCGGGCGGCCTGCCGCGATCCGATCGACAGGACTTTTGTAATCGCCGTATTATGCCGGAGTTATCATTTGCTTGAGAGTCGTTCAATGGGGCCGTTATTTGTCGGCGTTCTGCCTCCAGACAGCATTTCATTCTCGTTGTTAGAACCACATTGTGTAGTCAATTCAATTGTACGAGCTGTGTGATTGTTAATTTATCGGATTTCTGCAAATTAAAATAATCGTACTGTGTTAAATATGGACACGTTCGATGCTTCGAGCTTCCACTTTATCAAAACATCATTTATTTTCTGTTAGGTTATGTTTGCGTGTCTGGCTGACGAGAAACTGAAACTGTTAATGTCTGCGTTGGGCGAATAGTAATTTGAAATAAGTTATTATAAATTAGTATTTCTAAGTTATGTGTTAGTATAATTAATTTATAATAATGTATAATAACTAACGAGTTATAATCGTCAAACGCCAAAGCGATTAATTTTTGTCAAATTCTAATTATTGTAGATTTTTCCCACGAAGTGAAATATATGTGAGAATGTTGAAAGTATTTTTTCTTTGTTTTTTCTTTTAGACAGTTTTGAATGAAAAATGTATCGCCAAGTTTGCAAGAATATTAAAAAAAGTGTATTAAAGTGTAGTTGATGCGACGTAAAATACTATTTAAAAAAAAAAAATATTAAAAAAGGTTTCCAATGTTTTTGGATACGTTTGAAGTCGTACTCGTCTCAAGAAAAACAATGTTTACAGTATCCTATTGAACACAATGCAGAATCGAGCATTTTATTTTTACGAATAAAAGATTATGCGAATAATTTATCCCAATAAAGAATTAACTGAATAGTTTGTTTGGCCTGGTGAATAGAATAATTTATTTGAATAAGTAAATAGCATAATTTACGACTAATAATCATAATAATAATTTACGATGATTAATCATTGATAATCTCAAATCATAATGAATAATTCGAATAAAATATTCGATTAAAATAAATTCATTCGGATAATTATCCTATTGTTATATAAAAATTGATTCGAAACAATTCATGTAATACGTAACTCTAATACAAAGACAACTTAACAGAAAATTAATGATAAACTGTAAAAGTGAAAATCTCTGGCTTTAAAATGTGTCGAGGTTTATCGTTATCCAATGATTTTTTGCGAAATTACAGTTTAAATATACGACAGTTCCCCGACAACTAGGTTCCAGCTGTTGTCTATAGGTTTTTCCATCCGAATGCATTATTCGGAACTCGAAATAGAATTTTATTCGAAACATCCGCGGATCGTCGAAAGGATAAACGCTTCAATTTTTCTTGTCACCGTGGCCGATTAGGCGACGTGATTAATCGAGAACGCAGGCAAACGTACTTGTCCGGAGTGCTCGTGGCTCGCAGACGCCTTCCGTCTTCTTGTTTAATGAATTCACGATTAACCTTTCGGTGATTCATCGTTTCACGGTTCACGTCCTCGTCAATTGTTACAAATATCTCCTGGAACAGTCTGCAAGTCAAATCGAAATTAATCGAACGACAGATGATCTAGGACGCGCGGATTCAAACCTGTGGCTTTCAACGTGTAGCCGTCTCGTCTCCCTCCCTCCCCCCCCTCTCTCTCTCTCTTTCTCTCTCGCTTTTCATGACTAGGCAACTGGAAACTCTTTCACTGGTAATAGTGAAACTAGATCTGTTTTCAAACCCCGCGTTACGGATTCTGGTATTACAGTGATAGCGCTCGATCGTGAACGCTATTCAGGTTGTTGCAAGATTCTTCGGATTGATACGGTGAATTCCGGGTACCGTGTTACATGAAATTTTTATCCATTAGCACAGCGTTCAGAGAATATAATAAAAGTATTAATAGTAGAGGATTCCAAGCGGTCCTTTTGATCAGGATATACAGCCGACGCTGTTTCGATTAATTAGTGGAATTAATATTTCTTGTCTCGCGAACAGAATTTTTAACAATCATTTACGATTTCACATAATAATCGTAATATGAATGACCTGGCGAGAGAAAAAGAATAATACCATTGTCGTTTCCTAGGCGTTCCTTCTTCATCGTCATTTAATTTTATAATGTATCATACGGTGCTGGTAGTTTGCTGGTCAATTTTCTTTATTACTAGTATTAAAGCTATAACAGTTTTACTATTATTGTTTAATTATTCGACTTTATCGTCGATTGGGATTCTTGTCGGATCGATCAATCGTAGAATCATAGGCTGACATAATTGAGATTCGTCGACTTTTTGCAAATATTAGCTACCGATTGTCGAACCTCAGATTCGTTGTAAAAGATTAGAAACTTCTGCATGCGCTGCCTCCGGGAGGTCACTGCCATGAATGGCAAGGGACGAGAGAAGCTAGTGTGTCGTCAACACTGATTCTAATTTAGATAGTCACGGTTAACCACGTACTGACAATAGGTCGTTTCGGATCATCCCGATAAGGTTACGAGCCCTGCTCCGTTCCGGACATGAATACGTACCGATCTTTCGGAAGGCGTTCGATTTTTGGTGTTCCCTCCTATCTGGACTCGTAAATTATCTTTCTCCTGGTCGGATCGTGGAAAACCACCTCCGAAAAGTTTCGTTCCAAATCGAAAAGCCATAAGCAACGGAGGATTAAAATCCTACAAATTCATGCGATATATCATTGGGCAATAGTAGCTCTATTGACGCAATAATCGCAACAACAGCTATTGCTCGACCATGAAGTGGGAATGTCACTCGGTGTAAATTAGTTTCTCATTCTCGGAATCATTTTTAAGCAGCGCGTCAATTCAGCGTCACTCCGTATATTTATTCAGATGCAGAAGCGATGGATGTTCTTTTTATATGTGAACACGTTAAGCTGCATAATCACGTGAGATAGAAATCATTTTGTAGAGTCTACACTTTTCTACGAGAACGAAAGATGTGGAATACTAAGGAACGAAGAGATGTTATATTGTATATCACATGGATTCAAAATTCATCCGAAGAATTTGAGCTCCGTACTGCTACCATGCTCTTTTTTGACATGTCAAATTGGTATATAAAAGATCCTTTTCGTAAAGAATAGTGTCATATCTTTACATTATATGTTTTCCCATTGATAATGATAAATACATTTATTTCATATTCATAAAGTGATAAAATCTCAGATATAAAAGAAAACAGAAAAATAATAAATAATAATATTAATAAAATAATGATAAATAATGATAATAATAATAATAATACGGAATAATACAGAATATTAATAAACTCTGAAAATTGGTGCCACGAAGGGAAAAGGGCTTGAATCGTAACGTGCACATAAATGATTCTAAAATTTCTCGTTGCGATCGACGATACTGTTAGGCTCGTAGCCTAGGTAGGTACCGAAGCGTCTCAGGTCGAATGCCGCTACTGCTAAACAACCGGCTCGCTTCTCTAATAACAGATCCGCAGGAGAAGTTAATATTGCAAGAGCCGCCGCGATAGTGGAACGATTCGAGCGATCGAACGGCTATAGTGCTGGGGGTAAAAATTTATTCTCCGCGTTATTTGCCCGCTTTTCCACTTTCCATTACCAGGCCCGCAGCTATGGTCTCGCCATTCCGCTTCGTTCGATTTCGATTCTTCTTTTACCGACTATTACCGCGGCGCTCTGCCGTGCACATCTCAGGAATAAATCAACAGGCATATCGAGCAAGGCGTCCATCTCGTTCGAGCGCATAGCCAGTCCAGTTCGTATGAAATCATGCCGCTCGTATTAGTCGCTACCAAGCCACTCGATCAGTGGGTCACATTTCCGTGGCGATGCCACGCTATTGGTCGGCTCGGGCCCTGGATGAACGTTATAATGATTCAGCTATGCATAGGTCGCTAGTCGGTACGCGGAAGATAGAACGCGCACACAAAGCCACTGATAAACCACCCTGCGCGCGCGTTTGTGTGTCGAGCCAGTTAGTCGAACAACGGTTACTTCTTAATGGACTCGCCGCGCTCGTCTATTACCTGACCCAGCCTGTGTTTCCATCGCGCACATCCGACCATCAACATACACGCATGATGTTGTCGGCACGTGACCTCTTGCTACGAGGCTTTTAGTCAACCAAATCCTTCATCACTTCTATCAAATGTGATCGGGGT
>NW_027589387.1:0-1031 GCF_028453695.1 Augochlora pura
AATAATATTCATATTTAGTAGAGCTTGCATAAAACCTTCACCGCGAGTCTGACTCGTTATTATAGTGCCAAGTGGTTAACTGTCTACTTCTGGCTGCAAGTCCGTTCACCCGGACTCTCAAAACTACCAATTCTAGTGATTCGATTACAGACCGGCAGAAAGGGCTAGCGATTAAATTAAATCACCAATAAAGTCTCGTGCAAGAAGAGAAGGAAGAAGAAAAGGAAGAAGAAGAACGAGGAGAAGAAGAAGAAGAAGAAGAAGCGATTAAAGCATCGCATGCGATATTCAAGCAACTTTTGATCGCGATAAAGGTAGGAATATGCGCCAAGTAAAAGAGGGTACGTGTGCCAGGTGTAGCTAGCCCTGTGTGCATGCACGTGCACAGACCGACGCGTGTGTGCGGCCCGCGCGCGGGTTCACGGTGTGTGCTTGTTGTGTGCACGTAGACCGTAATTTGGCGCACGTTTCGAACAATCGGAAACTCGTAGACTCACCATACTCGTTGGGTATGATGTCCGGATCGATGTCATCGACCGCCTGCTTGGTCTGAGAGTGTATCGGGGTGGTTGCACCTGCATTAGGTGGCTCGCACACGATGGGAGCGTGCTTTGGACTTCCGGACCGGCCGTTCGAGTGCTTCCGGTAGAGCGCCGCCAGGATTCCAGCTACGGCCAGGGCCAAAAGAGTCGCCGTTGCCGCCAGACCCAACAGCAACGGGCTCAGCATCGATGCGTCCGTGGTGCCTGTTATGACAGCGATGCAAAATGCTTGATCAACCGGAACGTTTATCTCGCTGCCTATCTGTTGCCTCACTCTCCTTCTCTCCTCTCTCTCTCTCTCTCTCTCTCTCTCTCTCTCTCTCTCGCCACCTTCCCTTCTTTTGTTTCCGCTTCGCGATTATTGCGACAAGTACACGTACCGCGCGTTTTTGCCCGGCGACGTCCACAACTCTATCTACCTCGTCTACGCCCGCGTCCAGGCCGGCTCCGATTTTATTGGTCAACGCAGCTGAATTTATTATTCGCTCG
>NW_027589388.1:0-1030 GCF_028453695.1 Augochlora pura
GAACATCGTCAATTAAATCTTCAAATATTTAAAACTTTCCCCCGAACGATTGCAAAATAATAATTGCCAATTTATCAATCGACCATTAAAATCACCACAATCAAAAATAAAAAACCATAATCGAATTTTTCTTATCTCTAGAATGCTCAACAATTAAACATTGCAGTAACCATTAATAATTATTACAAATAAAGTGGTGTTCGCTACCGTGATAAAAATCCGTCGAAATAATTCGATCGAAAAAGTCGAATCTTTTGCAAACAATGTATCGCACATCGCGGCGTTGTTATCGCGTAAACATTTGACGATGGATGTCGCGACGCGCGTCAGGCAACGCGTCACGTGTAAATCACGTTCTCCGCGGGCGTGCAGCGTCACGTGACGGCTGAAAAAACCAAGTGACAGGTGGCATCCGAACGAGAAAACTCGAAACCGGTTGTTTATCGGCGGCTAATCACGCGCCGTTTAATTCGCGGCCGGGCGCCGCTGCGAAAGCTAAGCCTTTACTCATTTTCGGCGTGCCGCCCGAGCGGCGGCTGCGCGCCCGTTTGCATTCGTTTCCCTCTGTTTGTTTATACGAGCCGCGCGGTTTTTGCCCGCGTCGCACACCCCGGCAAGGTCGCGCCGATTGCCGTTCAATTATCGCGGCCGCGCTGTTTTCGGCCGACCGAATTGGTCGCGCCCGCCCTCCTTAACAAACTAGCGAATTTCTATCTCCTGCGATCGAGTCAACTGTCTCGCGGAGATAGCGTAATATTTGTTAATAATTAAAACGTAAGACGTTTTCGTTAACGAAAGTACGAACGCGAGATTATTCCATGATTCGAGGATTTCGGAGATCGGCGATATTCGAAATTCTGTAACTTTGAGAGAAAAAATTGGAGGATAATGGAGATAAGCTTCTTTTAAGGAGCGAATCTTCTAGTTTAATTACTGCTAATTGTATTTGCGTCGCGATCGCTTGTTACTTATAAAATGAGCTACGAAGCGGGGACCACGATTACCACTCTTACGCATCATAGATGTATTC
>NW_027589389.1:0-359 GCF_028453695.1 Augochlora pura
CTCATTTTTGGTCTTTGGGCGAGTTTTCAAAAACTTTCCCGTGGAGCAATTTGAACTGCAGGTAGCTTAAATTGAAGCCTAAAGTATCTACTTTACGATCCCGGAAGGTACATTCCCGTAAAACTGTCTGGGATTTTTTTATGATTTTTTAAATCAAACAATCGGGGGTATTAGGCCGTCTGAGGCTCATTTTTGACCTTTGGGCGAGTCTTCAAAAACTTTCTCGTGGAGCAATTTGAACTGCAGGTAGCTTAAATTGAAGCCTAAAGTATCTACTTTACGATCCCGGAAGGTACATTCCCGTAAAACTGTCTGGGATTTTTTTATGATTTTTTAAATCCAACAATCGGGGGTATTAG
>NW_027589389.1:459-1030 GCF_028453695.1 Augochlora pura
AACTTTCCCGTGGAGCAATTTGAACTGCAGGTAGCTTAAATTGAAGCCTAAAGTATCTACTTTACGATCCCGGAAGGTACATTCCCGTAAAACTGTCTGGGATTTTTTTATGATTTTTTAAATCAACTTATCGGAGGTATTAGGCAGTCTGGGGCTCATTTTTGGACTTTGGGCGAGTTTTCAATCGCATTCCCGTGGAGCACTTTGAATTGCAGATAGCTTAAATTGAAGCTGAAAGCGTCTACTTTACGACCCCGGAAGGTACATTCCCGTAAAACAGCCTGGGATTTTTTTATGATTTTTTGAGTCAACTATTCGACGGTATTCGTCGGTCTGGAGCCCATTTTTTGACTTTGGGCGAGTTTTCAAAAACTTTCCCGTGGAGCAATTTGAACTGCAGGTAGCTTAAATTGAAGCTTAAAGTATCTACTTTACGATCCCGGAAGGTACATTCCCGTAAAACCGCCTGGGATTTTTTTATGATTTTTTAAATCCAACAATCGGGGGTATTAGGCCGTCTGAGGCTCATTTTTGGTCTTTGGGCGAGTTTTCAAAAACTTTCCCGTGGAGC
>NW_027589390.1:0-1030 GCF_028453695.1 Augochlora pura
TTCCTCCAATCATATTTCTCCCAAGATGGCGGGCGACATTCGATCGGAATTTTGTTCAATATTTTCGGTGAGTTCGAGCGCTTATTCAGATACCAGTCGGGAATCGGGTGGTTCTCTATAGACCTTTGGACGTTCAGTTCAGCTTCCATTAACTTTCTTTGCTGTAAAAGTTATAGATTAATATATTTATTCGTTGTAAAGCATAAAGTCGCAGAAGCGATGAAAAATCTGGACTTTAGCATATTTAAATGGAAATCAATTATCAGAATAATTTTGTCTGAGTATATTAGACGTCTAGAATCATTGGCCAGGAAAATAGTAGCATTGTAAGCATGTTTGTTTTTTTTTCATCATTTAACTCGAACACGTTGAACCTTGCGAGACGTTTTTTATACACGTGCTCGTAGAATCACATCACAGGTAAACAATCAAGTAACTTCCATCCAGAATAAACGTAAAACCCTACGTATATCTACGATTTATGAAATTAATTTGTCAAGAAGTCGCACTACACTTTGTTGATTATAATTAGAAATAGATGAATATTATTCAAATCTACTCAGAAACGACAATATGAACAACCGATACAGACTATAGTCTGTTCTAGATGTCCGTATTCACGATTATGTACACAAACGTTAATAGGTAAATGAATTTTGCTATTTGTTTCTAGTTATATTTACACAAACACTTACGCAATTGTCGTAGAACAGCATGTTATCCTTAATCCACGTCATCGACACAGACATTTTTGTAAAAATTTAATAACGAAAACTTAAAGAACAGACGAAAGCAGCGAACTAATTAAACACATATTTGAATTTTATTTATTAAACTACAGACGGCTCGATACCATACGCGCAATCCTTAGTAAAGTTGTGAGGTTGTCTCCGTCATTTTCCCCTTAGATGATCGACCGAGTCGCGGCATTCTCAGTCATGGACAAGTGAACCGACGAACACTTTACAAACTGTTTGCCACAAATGAACTAATCATACCTAGTGGTTCGCGTTATATAGTCCCAGGGGTG
>NW_027589391.1:0-1030 GCF_028453695.1 Augochlora pura
TCAGATTTTTCAGTTGCAAGCTGTGACTATCAAAAATGAAAAACCCCCAAAAAATCGGAAAATTGAAGATTTCTCACTTTTACATTATATTCAACACTTTTATATTAATTCCCTGATAAGGTACTATCACGGCTCGCGTACTCAATTTTTCTCAGATTTTTTGCTAACCTGCAACGTTGTCAAAAAAAATGAAAACCCAATGTGTCGATGTTTTTTGCTGTCAGAATGAAGCTACTACTTTTCTAGTTTATCGCGATTGTGGATTAAGTAATTTCAAACGTTATTGCATCGAAACAAATAATTTTTTAACCCCGAAAATGCAAATTAAGCGAACATAAAAATTGTAACGAGCGGAATGTATGCCGAAATGTTTTCGCTCATTACAACTCAATCGGTTAGCACAATAGTTAGAGCGTACGATTTCGGTGCTGCTGGGCTAGGGTTCAAATCCCGTTGGAGGCCAAGTTCTTTTTTCGAAAACACATTTTATTTTTAAGGAAACTTTACTTGATTGCGACTCGTCCAACGGCACACGTCGCGAACGTTCACTCTTTTGTATATTTTCACACGATTTTGTATATACACCTGGTATATACTTTGCAGTATATACTCCAAAGAAGTAACATTTCAATCGCGCGCATTTCAAATATTTGCAAAATGTCTAAAAGTCTCGTTACAAGGTATATAGGGCGTAATCGGGCACTTCGAACAGTATTTCGTCATATTTCCGCAAAGAAAGTGTGCGTAAGAGATTTTCCCAGTGACAGGTAACAGAAACGCATTTAACTTCTGCATCCATGGACCAGTCCGATTCAAGACTAACTTCTTTGGTTCAGGCACCTTCAGGCTCTACGTGCATGGACCAGACCGATTCATTTCAAACCTATATGGTTCAGGCACGTTCAGGCTCTACATCCATGGACATCCATACAACCTGTGGAATGTACATTCCCAAATTCCCTTTTTTGATAGTCACAGCTTGCAACTGAAAAATCTGAAAAAATTCTATAACATCCGGCTTGATGTCCAA
>NW_027589392.1:0-1030 GCF_028453695.1 Augochlora pura
GAAGAAACCAAAAACTGAAGTACACATCGTTTATTGAATTACAATATTAGTAAATTGTCTTTTTTTTATTAAAATGAAAAGAAAAGCAAATAAACATGTAGTCGAGTAAAAAAGGCGACAAGGTCGGGGACAGCCAGGTGTGGTGAAACGTGTGTCTTATCGACAGATACAGACGCCGTTTTGACATCTACCACCCTTTCGTCTTTGAACCCGGCATCTCAGAGCGCAAGCCATATTTCCGACGCGGAACCAACGCGTTTGGAAGGAGAGGACATCGCAAGTAAATCTACGTGACCGGTTATAATCGTCATCAGCAAGTGCAACACCGTTGGATTCGGGTTGGCCAGCAGCATCGGATGCAGCATTTGCTATAGCGTTTGCTACAGCATATGGATCAGGTTCCGCTGCAGCATTGCCAACAGCATTAGCATAGGCTGCGGGATAGCCTTCTGGATCAGTCGCAGGGTAGCCTTCGGGATCAGCATCGCGTTCACTTATACGCTCTGAAAACAAAGAATTCCCTGCTATCAATTTTGCATTTATGCGATTGCCATCCTTCTTACACCATGGTGTATCTATACTCAATTAGACAGTTTTCATTATTTTCTGTATGTATATACGATATAAAAATTGTACCATGTTAACCCCTTGCTATTCCATTTTCTTTATAATTACAATGATAAACAACAACCCCGAGCTCACCAAATTTTTCATAGAGAATATTTTCGGCAAGTTAAAAGAAACGTCATTATTGACTCGAATACAAAATTGATTAGCATATCCAACCTAATAAACTATTCAATGTAGGGCAAGAGATATAATGAGTAATTTTGCTTCCACCTTGCTTTTGCAATTGTAACTTCAGGGAATAGATGAAATTCGGATTAATTTAGGCTATTCTCAGCTTAACAAATAAGACATTCTTTTACTAGAAATATAATTTTTATTGTTCCTTACGAAACAATTTTAAAAGCATAGTAATATAATTGAACGACTTACTCAATTCGTACGTTGGCCCATCGTATTGCGG
>NW_027589393.1:0-1030 GCF_028453695.1 Augochlora pura
ATTACTATATTGTAGTTAGTCATCAATATTACTATAGTATTGGAAATCGGGTTTGTCTCCCATATCTTGAAATTTGAGTAGACAATTTTTTTAGTAAAGTAGACAATTACAGTGATTAATGTACTTGAAAAAAAGATATTTCTTAAAATAAGTTTCACGTAAACTTTGTTATCAGTTCAACAATTCTAAAGGAAATTTTAACGTTAATATTGCAATAATATATCTCGTATTCAAACCTCAGTCGAATCGTCTCTTTTTCGCGATAAATTCGATATATGTGTATAATAAAATAAAAATGCATAAAATAAAGGGCTCATAAGAATATCAACGCACTAATGTGAATGTATTAAAATTAATGAAAGAAATCATACATTTTCATTTTGTTTCTGCCTCGCAATCAATTCTCGGTCTCTAAATCCCATAAAGATCCATCAAACGCCAAGCATAAATCTAAACTGTACACTAAAATTTGCAAACATAGAAACTTCGTCCGAAACTGTACAGTCCGCGAAGAGACAAGTAATTCTAATTTTACGGTAGCATAAAAAACAGCTAAACAATGCCGTGATAAAAGAGCGCGACTGAAAAACACAGTGTCGGCTCGGATTCCTCCCCCGAGTCGATACCGTGATGCGAAGGGGTTGCGTGGGCGTCGAGCACGCGTCGCAGCCGCGATTACGCGAAAATTAATTTCAAATATTCACTCGGCGTCGACCTACTCGAGTAAATAAAAAAAAAAGAAAAAAAAAGGGAAAAAAGAAGAGAGAAAGGGCACGGGGAAGGTTCACTCGTTACCAGCGCGCCGGCCATTGAATATCTGAATCTAGCCGAAGCTTTATTTTCCCCCGGCGTGGGCGGGACCGGCGGGGGGGGGGGAGGAGGAGGGAACAACGGGGGCGGTTTTCCCGCCGGCGTCTAGACGCCGCGGCGCCTGTTCTCAGGCATCAGCTGCTTGCGGAAGTACGGTCGATGCTTGAAATTTGTTTTTCCCTTTTTCTCTCCGCCGCCCGACGCCTGTGTTTCTCTCTTT
>NW_027589394.1:0-1030 GCF_028453695.1 Augochlora pura
GGCACATTGGAAGGGATGACTAGGTTTTCCCGCCACTCTGGAAAGGGGGGGGGGCGCGTAAGGCCCGAAGAGGGGTTGCAAAATAGAACAAATTCAAACACAGAAAGGTACAGACCTTGAAACAGAACAGATTCAAACACAGAAAGGTACAGACCTTGGGGCAGTATAGATTCAGACACGAAACAGAAAGGTACAGACCTTGGAGCAGAATAGATTCAGACACAACACAGAAAGGTACAGACCTTGAGGAGAACAGTACAGATTCAGACAGTTCAGTACAGTACAGAGATAGACAGAATACGTAACGGTTAGGTTACGTGTTACAATTAGGAACAGTTTTTAGTCCCACACACAGTGGGTGGTCCTTCGAGTATAGTAATAGGCACCAAGTGCAATATTCAGAGGATTTCGTCATACATCTGACGACTCCTCAACAATTTGCGTTATGTTTAAACAACGTGTGAGAAAAATAAAAATATGTAATATACGTGTATGATTACTACAACTTAAACACGAGATTATATTTTATTATATCACTGTAGACTGTATTATTATATATGTATATTGAATATTGCACTATAGTGTATTATACTGAATTACACTGTGTTATATTGTAGTATACTGTATTATACTATCTCATACTGTACTATAGTGTATTATACTGTATACAATTTGTTATATTGTACTATATTGTATTAGACTATCTCATAGTGTATTACATTGTATTACACTGTGTTATACTGTACTATAGTGTATTATATTGTATTGCACTGTGTTATACTGTACTATAGTGTATTATACTGTATTACACTATGTTATACTGTGCTACGCTGAATTATATTATATTATACTATATTTTATTGTTCTATACTGCATTATATTATACCAAACAAAATACAATTCCAAAAATACCAATACATGAATTTCGATCTATTAAAATTATTCAAGAAAAAGGCAAAGTCCAACCAGTTTTAATTCCCCTCGAACGTCCGCGTTTAATTAAACAAAGTCGCCAGTAACGAGCTCGAAT
>NW_027589395.1:0-1030 GCF_028453695.1 Augochlora pura
TTGGGGATTGTAGATTTTTTGTATTAATTTTTGGGGACTGTAGATCTTTTGTATTAATTTCTGGGTACTGTAGATCTCTTGGATCAATTTTTGGGGATTGTAGATTTTTTGTATTAATTTTTGGGGACTGTAGATCTCTTGGATCAATTTTTGGGGACTGTAGATTTTTTGTATCAATTTTTGGGGACTGTAGATCTCTCGTACTAATTTTTGGGGACTGTAGATCTCTTGTATTAATTTTTGGGGACCGTATATCTCATGGAAATTTTATCAAATCCTGTTCCCCCGAGCATTTAATGTAATCCCGAATTGCATATATTCTAAAGGTCTCCGTCCATTGAACAAATAAAAAGATCGATTTCCAAGCGTCCCAACGACCAGCGAAAAATTCATAAAAAAAGCATAAATTAACAAATATTTGAAATCTGAAGCTGAGATGAAGAAATGCTGAGCCGAAATATTCCAAGTTTATACACGTCGCAATTTCGTCTCCGTTTGCTAGAGAAAATAATATTCCTATATAATGTCCACTTTTGCAATAGAAGATAGTAGACCAAGGTACAGGAGGCATTCCATTCGAATAGCTCGCGTTCGAAACAAGCTACGTCGAGTTAGTAGCCCGGGAATAAATCGGCAGGGATTAATAAGCAAAGACCGCTGCATCAGCGAGAGAGAGAAAGAGAGAGAGAGAGAGAGAGAGGGGGGGATGGAAAATCGTTGAACCCGAGCGACCACGCATAAGCGTCCCATAATTTTCCGGTGGAAAATTCGGTCCGGTGGCGCGGACCGATTCCTCGTTGGTCCGGCAAAAGTATCGATTCGCGCGGCGCGGTTAAACAAACAATAACATCGACGGGGCCGAGGGACTGCGCGCGGGAAAGGATTTCCCGGAGGACCGTGGTCGAAAATCTCGGGACGTCCGGGCGGAATGAAAGTTCCGGCATTGTTCGCCGTCCGGCGAACGAAGGAGAAGCGAGCGGTGTTCGGCGAGCACCGGCGCTGTTTTCCACGGAAACCGCGTCGTAGCTGG
>NW_027589396.1:0-1029 GCF_028453695.1 Augochlora pura
TATCTAGTACATTTTCTATCGCTACTAAAATGCCACACTGTATAAAGGATGCGTCGCGTTGCATCGCCGGCTGGCGCACGCTCGAGTTTCTCACTCCGTATCTCAGCGGTGCAGGAGTAATACAAATTGAGTTGCGGTTAATCGAAATTGCAACATATTAACGAAACCGTCCGCATGTATCGACGAGAGACACGATCCACGCCCGGCATCCCCCAAGCCCGATCGCCTGGTACCCGAAGGAACGTGGTACTTCGGCTGGGAATGGAAACGTTAAAGGGGTGACACAAAGGGTAGCGCGGCAACAGCAGTCAGAGGAGCGGAAAGAGAGAAAAATCTGCGCGGCGCAGAGACAGGATCGCCGCGTTTATCCTGTGAATCGCTTTGTTCCTGCGGCCCCTTTTTCGCCGCGGCAAGTGAACTACCTTTGATTCTCCCCCCAACCTCTCCTCTCCCTCGCCCCCAACTCTTTCTGTGCACCGCTGTTTCTACGGTTTTTCCATCCGCCCGAAAAAAAAGCTATCGGATCAGATAAGCTGTTTAACTTCGACGTAGTTGCAGGGGGGGCAGAGGATTTCTCCGTGTAACCCTTGTAAATTATTCTGTTCGCTTTAATTCCCCGAGATTGGATTGATCCTCTCGGTTCGCGTTGCACAGCCGCCTCTCTCCTGCTCTACGCTTTTCCGCTTCCGTGTAACTTTTCGGTGCGCGTTTCGCGTAGCCCGTTAACGGAGCGCCTCCGTTATCGATAGCTTCTACAATGAACGGCCGGCCGGGGGAAACGCGTTTCGACGCCGTGTTCTCCTCCTGTATCGTGTTCCGCTTTTGTCCGATTGTCTGATCAGTGCCGGTTGTTACTACTGGATGCCGGCCGTCGATGCCAGGGGACGGTGGATCGCGGTTCTTGGTAAGTGTTTGCGGTAACTATTAGAGGAATTATTGTTGGAAATAATGGAAGTGGCAGTAGGAGAGAAATGAAGATAGGATAGAAATAGAAATAGAAATAAAATGGAAATAAAAATAGAATAGAAA
>NW_027589397.1:0-11211 GCF_028453695.1 Augochlora pura
CGCACTCCAGAATTAACACTAAATCAACTGAATCATTAGTGTCTACTAAGTGCTGCCTTATAAAATAACAAGATTGTACTTAAATTCTGAACACTTGTTACAACAACTGAAAAAGAAATTCATTCAACTGCTGAAATAACTGATCCATTCCCACTCTCCTCGCAAATGTCGACACTGAAGAATCATTTTCACTCACAGTAAATTTAGCATCGCAGACAGTGCATGACAAATAAATAGCCGCACGTGTAGACGAGCTGGTCAGTCTCTGGTTGGTTCTCAAGTCAAAGACCGCGCCTAGCCGCGAAAACGCGAGTTCTCGAAGCTTCGCAATGTGTGGTCCAGCTGCTGGAACAGCGGGAACAGCGGGACGGATCGCAACGCAACTGGGCGCGCGTTTAATAGCGCGGTCCCGCTGATCCTCGTTCCGGTTACAGCGGTTTCCATTGTTTTCCTTGGGCGCGACGAGCCTCGGCCGCACGCTACACCCACGCTACACCCACGCTACACGCTCGCCGACACGCGCGTGCACGCGCGATTTCCTCGAGCTGCTCTCGACGGGACGCTCGGCTAGCCAACCAGATAGCTGGCCGGGAACCCTATCAAACCCGGCTTAAGCTAATTTGCAATTTACGCGTTGTACGGCTTGACCGGGAAAGAGAAACAGACCGGAGAGGAAAAGAGACAGCGAACAGGGAGAAAGAGGGAGAGCCAGCCATGGCCGATTCGACGGGAAGAGCGATCGTCGCCGGCTGAGTTTCATCCGGTTATCGCGTCCGGCCCTCCTCCAGCAGCTCCTGGAAAATTGAAATAGCCCGCCGCCGCGGCCCGTAAGAAGATTTCGCCAATTAGAACGGCCGAATAATCTCGTAATCGCGTTCGAGCAAATTGCTGCGCGCCTCGCCCCACCTTTCTTTTCCTTTTCGCCTTTTTCCGGCCCGTTCTGCTTCAGTCTGCTCCGCACCACGCGGATTAGCCCCGTTCCAGAGCGCAAATCTGATTTCGGTAGAGACTTTCGCCCGCAGGGCGGTTCTACCACCGAAAAATGAGACAGGTCTCGTCTGGTGACGAATTTTCTGCGCTTGAAACTTTAGCTATCATCCGAAAATGGGATCGGACATTTGAAGATCAAGGAAACTACTCTAACAAACGATATTCGAGCGGGATGCTTGATTAAGTCTCGGTATTGTGTGCAGCAGTCACTGGTGAATCGCCGTTTCGAGACTAAAAGGGTTTTTGGAGCTTCAAGATCGCTAACGCTTGAGAAACTTTGAATAATCGAAATCGGACTACTACGCAACTTCATTATTAGGGATGGGATCAAATTCAATATACAGTAGCGACTTCTTGAATGTCACGGGGTTGAAATTGAAAGTGTATTTCTAGCGTAGACATGACACGAGTCTTCGAACCTCATGGCTTGCCTTTATAGTTGCAGATAGCGTAAGAGGGAGAGAGAAAGAGAGGGGGGGGGCGAAATTCGAGATAAACCAAACTACCTGAAAAGACAGCGGCCAGCATGCCGATGTACGTTACTATGAACACTATTGCTAGAATAAAAATGATGACTTAACTTTTTTGTTTCTAATATTGGTGAGATCATTCCAATTAACACGTTCGTCGCCACGTCACCCATGTCTGGGTGACATTCATTTCTGACCAATTTTGAAAATTTATTTTCATTGCAATATATTCGAGCAAAATGAATTCGACTATGATTTTTCGAATGCGAAAGAGTTCTAATGTTATCCCCCATGATAAATGTGAACTTTTTAGTTTTATTTCAATTAATTAAATTGCATTAATTATGTGGAGATTTTAGTGTCTCATTGTCGGCGACGAACGTGTTAAAATGATACCAAACACGACATACTTTAGACCATATACGCATCAAATAACTTATTTTATTTACGAAAAAAACATTTGAAAACTCGATTGTTAACTATATATGAACTATTAGAGGCAATCAAATGAATTAAACATTAAGTATTAAATAAATAAATGTAATTGAAATTATGTCTTGTTTGATTTATTTTTAATCAGATATATTGCCCAAATAATATCATGTTTAATCTCATTTTAATTAGAAAATTATCAGTAATATGTCTAAAAAAAATTCAGGTTTTAAATGTTGAAATTAAAAAAGTTATATTATTGTATTATAAGTTGTCTTCTGAGTATTCGAGTTAGGAAGGAGCTGCAATGCATTCCGGGGCCCTGATAATATGATAATATCGCGTTATTCATGGTAGGGCGAAATTGAAATTTAAAAGGAGACATTGCAATATATTTATGTATACGAGTAAATTATAATAATCAACTCAACGATACGACACCTGGACCCTCCCCAATCTTACATAAACCACATCACAATGCACCGTATTTCGAAGAAACTTCTGATAGAAAGATTGCATTGCAAATTACATTGTCACTGAGCACTAGAACTTCCGAACCTTGAATGTGGCGCATATTGTTTCGCAACAAGTATTTTGACTGATTTAGTGGTTCTATTGTAAAAATAGAAAACCAGAAAATCCATAAATCGCTCAGATGTGCAAATTAAAAAAGCATTCATGCATCTTCACCGTCCACGAATTTCCGAAATTAATAATTCCCTCGCAAACGTTCAACTTCCTTGCACCGCATTAAAACGATCGCGCGCAAAATTTCAGTTCCCATTGATTCTATTAATGTTCTCCATGGGAACGCATATTTGCTCGCAGCATTAAACATTTCTCCGTGTAAAACTCCATCTCCTCGAGCTTTCTATTCTCGAAATTCAATAAAAACCATCGGAACGAGTCCGGCTGGGTAAAATTTTCGATGAGAAATGAGAATGGAAAGCCTGATCTCGAATGAACGAAAAGGGAACTCCCGAGCGACGTGGTTTATCCAAGATGGAGGATCCGCGGGGGTGGAGTGGGCCGTTTTACGACAATGAGACGCTGCATGGCGCAACGCGTTAACCTACTTGCGTGGGAGCGGATCGCGGCCGATCGCGGACCGATTGAAATTTCCGGGCCGGCGACGATAACGATCGCCGGATGCGAGGCAATGGGCTAATTGCAGCCGAAAATTTCAGTCCCGGCGCACACTGGGACAACGGTCTTGTTCTCGAGCCATGACCAGAGCCTGCAGATCAAACGGTTCGAATTTCTACTTTGATCAATCGATCGATGCCCGGGATTTGGAGACGCAAACGAAAAATCACTGATTCGTTGATTGACCTGTTTAGTTGAGTAACTCGACCGAACGTCGAAATACTTGGCGACTAATTCAATCGATTTATTCCTACTAAATTCTATAATACTTTCATTGGAAAACGAATTCCAGCGATCGGTAATCAGTTATCCTATTAGTAAATGTTGATCGACAAATGCTGCTTTCGCCACGGCTCGTCTGTTTGTATTAATTGTGACGTTGCCCCCGTTTTGACCGATGATCAGTCGGGGAAAGGAGGGCAACTCCACGGATTTTGCAGGCCCTTAGGACGGACCGCGCACGGCCGCCACAGTAATCCAGATCTAGAAATTCAGTGACATTTCTGCAAAAGCGAAATGTTTCGTATCGATATCCAGTTGATGAACGTTACAGTTTTAAATGTTTACGGATTTCGGAAGTGAAGACATTAACAAAATTGAATAAATATTATAGTTGTAATAATCATTAAAACCTGGATAATTCAAAAGCAGTACTCCTCACGACAAAAATTGGTTCTCTTTAATCTGGTAACCTGACAATGCAATTCAATATTTTTGCTTGGATCCTCTTGTAAAATATTCAATGCGCTTTTATGACGAGATTGACTCATTAATTTAAAATTAAAATATGTTGTTCATAATTTAAAGAAAAAAAAACAATAATAATAAGTGCATTAATGAGAACTGTGATCATATTTTTTACAATTGATAAGGAATATCTTTCTCTTATCTTATATTTGTAATATAATCTTAAAATTAATTTATAATATAATATAATCTCATAGTTATTATAGAGGTTTTATACATATAATAAAATTATTAATATTTAAAGTCGGCGTGTAGAGCGGTTGGTGTCCATTCGGACACGGCAAAAATCTGTAGTCTACTAATGACACTATTAATTGCACAGTTTACTGCATTTACGTAGGAAGTACATTGCTATAACATCGTCTGTGAAAAGATCGTAACCAGATATTTAACACCTTACTAACATACAATAGATAGCATTCTGACAACGAAAATCTGTATTTCTGTAAAAATCTCGTGATTTTGAATAGAATGCATGCTCGTATTAAGAAATTTCTTAAATCATTTTCTATGAAGGAGTTCTCACAATTTCGGCAACTTTAAAATAACAATTGTGCAATCATACTGATCGACTGGATAGGTTTAGGGTTAATCGTGAACAGCGATCAGGAAGCATGATAGGAAATTAATTGTCAATTACGATTAATGACTAAAGTAGGAATTTAATCGTCGGTTAAATGTTCGTCCAACTCCGAGGAAAGCCGTGTGGCCGATCGGAACGAGGCCGCGCATAATGCGTCGTTAAGGGTGCAGCCGTAACGGTGGGCTAGGTCGAGGACGGGGTACGGGACGGGATTCGAGTAACAGTATAAACTTTTAATTAAACGCGGCTACGGCTGGAGGGGAGGACTGAGGGAGAAAAAACGGAACCGGAGAGAATGAAACTGAAACCGAACCCGCGTGGGTGGCGCCTGCCAGTGTATCTGGGACACGTCACCGGGGATCGCAGCTCCTCGAATTAGCTCGAACGGCACGTCTCCGTTCACGTGCCGATTCTCTGTTGTCGTCGGATGCATCATTTCCAAACTTAAAGAGAATCATCTCGTCGTGAGACCTGCTTTCCTTCATTTCTTAAACACTCGACGAGGAAGCAAACCTCCGCCCGATGTCATAAAATATTGGGGAAATAATTATTGCATATAATTAGCAGCGAAATCATTTAGCGGAATTACGTTGGAACTGACGTTCGTTAGCATCTCTCTGCTGGACCAAAATTAATTTTATAGACAAGCTGCGATTTTGCGTCTATGTAACAGTTTCCTCTTTCCAGTGATCTTGTTTCATAAATATGAACAGCTTGTTAACAATAATTGTTATTCTTGTACCAAAATTAATTTTATAAATAATGTGTAAATGTATGTCATTAAAGTACCGTCTTGTTTTCAGTGATTCTGTTTCATATCTGACTTCATATATCTGTGTTCAGTTTGCTAATAATTGGATTGCGAACTTTATTCAAAAAGAACAATAAATAAATAACTCGTAATTAACCCCTTGCCGTACCATGTTCTTTACAATTAGGAGGAAAAGGAATTTTATATTTATTATGTGCTTACATCTACTTGAATGTTTAAATATTGGTAACAAGAGAATAAAATTTGATTCCCACTTGAAGGAACGGATGAACATACATAATTAACAGCTTATTAATAGAAATCTCCATCAGTCTTGTTAAAGTAAACAAGGTCTGATTTGATAAATAACGACAAGGGGTTAATGAAGTCAATTTTCATTCTGCGTAGCAATTCGCAGACTGGTAATTTTTTATTCCTTTATAATTATTAACTATTCTTCCTCGACCAAAATTAATTTTATAAGCGAATCTGTGATTTATTGCCACCAGAATTCTTTTATTTTCTGAATGATTTCAATTCATGTTTGAAAAACTGAATTCACAAGCTAGTTGCACTTTTAAATTACACTTTCGAAGGTGTACAGCTCAGCACAGTACAATATCTGTCAAAGGTTAGCAAGAGTCTTTTCATGACCAAAATAGCTTAAAAAAAGCTACGATCGAATTTTCCTGGATTCCCCTTTTCCATTTGTACAATAAAACCTCCATAAAAATTGCCAACGTTTCTGCAGTAAACACCGATAAAACTAATCTCTGAACCGTACAGAATCGTGCCGGACCCGTCATAAACCGCATGGTCGCGTTTCCGTGCCGGATCCCGATCGCGAGAGCTTGGAAAAATCACATAGGTGCCGCAAGCTTAGGTACCCATCAAAATCGCGTTACAGAAATCAGTGATCCAGCCGTCGGGGATTCAGTGATCGCGCGACAAAACCAGAACTTTATGGTCGTCGGGCGTGAACGATGCGACTAATCTCGTCTGTATCATCAAGCTCGAGTGAGTTGTTTTAATAGAAATTCGTAAACTCCCATCGATCGGCGCGCGCAGGCTGAGACGAGTTACCGGTCCCACGCTGTTATTTTATGCATAGCGACATAGTTTTCCAGGCTTTTAGATCAGTGGGGCTGAACCCTCCGGCACTTTCGTCAACCTGCTCATTCCCGCGTACTCGGAACGCATTCAGTTTGCGCAGAACTGCGCTGCATACGAGCACACTGCGCACTCGCGGTTTAACCGGCTCGATGACGAGGTCGCTAGAGGTTATAGCGTTTCGTTATAGCTGGCCATAACTTCTCGTTACGGTGGTTTAATCTCCGTTAGCTTTACCTTTCGATTATCTTCGCACATTTTTTAGACACGCTCTTGTCCATTATTTCTCTTGACTCTCTCGAGTTCAATTCACACACTACCTACTAATTGCTAATGAATGATTTTGTCATATTTTTGTAATTTTCTCATTTAAATAATTCAGATTTTGCAATATCGATCGATAGATTTACAATCATCATTTCAATGCAAAACTCATGTAGAATGTAAATTAGATGATAATGTCTTTTTTTTAAACAACTACAATAACTGGGAAATAATATAACTTTACAGTCTATTGGTAGAGAACAATTTTAATCTATTCTTTTTAATCCTTCCCTAAAGGCCCTTAGAAACGAAACTGCAGCCTGCAGTATGGTAAAATCTAAAGAATGTGATCCTATTCTATTCAATTTGTCATTCAAGATCTATGTACAAAACCATTTGATCTTGTTCTCTTATATATCTCAGCCAAGTCTACAATTTCTGGAATCCTTCCTTTCAGAAACTCGCACACGAATTAGTACTTCGATGTCACAACTACATCATTCAATTATATCTGGAATAAACCAATAAAAAAAATTAAATCTCCGCGGTAGAACCGTTTGTAAGAACCACTGGAACTGTGAATACAACCGGGAGTGACAGTGGTGGCTTTTGAAATTTCCTCGAATCTCGTTTAATTCACAGGAACGCTCGCATACGCGGTAGTTGCCTAACAGTCGTCCGCAGATCCGTAACATTTTCGCAGGTTTACGGTCCGACTCGTAACCCGAAACCCTCTTAATCGGCTACCCTTTTGATGCGAGCCTGGCGAAGCGATAAGCTCGAAAGCAATTCGAAGGCCACGCCGTGTCCCGCCACCATCGAAAAGCAGGTCGGGGTCCCGCGGTATCTTGGACATAACGGAGAGGGCAATTTTTTCCGGTTTCCTGTAAATTCGAGCTCCGCGCGTCGTTAGTATGGCTTTTACTGCGGGATCAGCCGTTCTTCGGGCGATTTCATCTTTTTTTTTCCCCTCCTTTTACCCTTTCGTGACCGTAAAAGTGCGGCCCTTATCGGCCCGCGTTTCCGCTCGCACCGGAAACGGACTGCGACGGCTAAGTGGCCCTTGATATCCGCGCAAGGTAGATTAGCCGCACTCGTCTCCGCTCTGTAAGCCCCAATAAGAATGGAATTGCGGTCTAGCAACATGCGACTCGCAGGCGCATCCGGTTTTTCCGCGGTATCGAGTTTCAAATGTTGTTTCACTTGCCGTCCCGATTAGCCGTATCGCTGATAACGAAACGCCAAATGAAAAGATTCGATAGAATGGCGACTTTTTGCTGAAATATTCTGTACATTTTTATTAGCGGATCGCGACCCAGGCTCTATTGACTTCGAGTTTGTTGCGTAAAAATTGTAGAAGTTTTCATGGAGATGAACAATTATGTAAAAAGCTGAATCTTTCTGCAGAACGTTGCACAGAAATTCTGTATTTATTTGTAACAACTCTTAGTTTTTTTAATGTGTTTTTTTGATAATATAAACCATGACATATAATGATTTTTTTTATTAAACTGAGGATTTCATGCATTTCGACAAAAATAAAGCAATTTTCTGTTTAGTTTCTCTGTACCTTACAGGTAACGCGAAAAGTACAGAGTGCTCTAAAATGCATCAAGACGCAATACCGACTCTCACGCTTTCGACAGCGTTTTCTGTACATCGAGTGCTGTACGCAGATGAGTAAAATTGTGGGATGCTTTCAGGAACGACGGCTACACTTTCCATTTACCATAGAAAGTTGGTCGTTGAGCTTAAACGCATGGATAACTCGCGGAACACAAGAGGTTTTCGCTAGTTTGCAGCGCGACCGCGGCCTCTATGCGCCGACAAGTTTTATAGGCCATAAGAACAGGCAGAGTACTCCACGTACACGCATCTGCATTAACGTTCGCATATTAACAGCCTGTTTGCTTTACAAGCCACCACCGAAACCCCAAGTTTCTCGCCGCTGCAACCCGCCTGGTCTGTTAGACGCCGAGGAATTCGGGAAAACTATTCCAGAGACATCTGTTCCCCTTTTCCGATTCTAAGGAATACCAGAACAATTACTTTGAAGCATTCTCCACGTTCAAAATAAATGATGAAAGTTTTCTTTAGGACGATCGATAAGTTCGTACGATTTTAATTTCGATTGAAATCTCCAGCACAATAGTTGTCTCGTACGTTATTCGATAGCTTTATTTTTCTCCTGTTCTTCGATTGTTTACTTTTTCACTCTGCGTAAATAATACAATGATTAATTTTATGGAAACTGTAAAATGTTAAAAATTAACCCTTTCACTACGGCAGTGTCGTCCGCCGAAGTACTGTCATTGAACGAAAGCTCGCGCCAGAAATACGTACATTGCGTGTGATTTCTGTCATTACGTTTTTCTTAGTTTTAAATAACTGTGCTGAATAAAACAATCATTGCTTTAATGTAACAAGTATGTTTACATCTTTAATATGAAAGGACCTACAAAATTATGAAAATACAAAATTATTTTTGTATTTTGCCTACGGATGCCACTTGTATACACATAATTTGGATGCCGCGTATATGCGGCGCTCGGCGCGAAAGGGTTAACATGCTCGACATGTTATACTGTACGATTAGATCGTAAATGTTCATTCTTCTCTTCATACATTGCAATTTTCAATGAATCAATCACTGTATTACGAATTTAATCGCGCAACGAAACATATCGGAGATGTTTATTCCTGTCAACTCGACGTTCCATAATTTTCAAAGAATTGATCACTTCATGAAGTGTTGCTTAAGGATTAATCCTCGCTGATTTTGAGGCAGATTAGTTTTATACAACACTTTGAGAGAGAAAGACGTGCGCCAAGAATTCTATTACATATATCTGCTAATTTATTATTCATTATTTCCATTATTTTTTTGATCTATGTTATTGTTATATTTGTTCATTATTTGGTAAAATATCTATCTCTCGAAAAAAGATCAATTTCTTATTGATGAGATTGAAGAAGAGGATCTTCATAACTGTGAACAATCATCCGATGGTGGAGTGCATCTAACAGCGATGTTGAACCCGAAGAACAAAATTCTGATTCGGATAAAGAAGATACACCAGATTCTGCAGAAAGTGCAGCGGTATCTGGTCATAATTGGTAACATATTGCATCAATGGACACTACAGCATTGCAAAATCTTCCATGCAAATGTTCACGTACCGAACAGAGTGAACATATAGAAACAGATGATGAGTGCTTCCATTTATTTATCAATGACGAAATAATCGACGATGTCATATTATGGAGAAATAAAAAAGCGAGGGAGAGCATACCATCGAACAAGAAATGGAAACCAGTGGACCGCATAGAAATGGATGCATTTTTCGGACTATTATTGCTAATTGGGAGATTCAAGGAATCGCGAGAATGCAAAAACGATTTGTGGATAGACGATGATGCACTTTCAAGAAGATTTTATGCTGCTGTAATGTCTAGAGATAGATTTACCGATATACTAAGGTATATTCGCTTCGACGATACCGCTACACGTGAAGCAAGGAAGACGGGCGACAATTTTATGTAATATGTGTAAAAAATGAAATGTATAATAAAAAACATTGTTTCTTTTCAACAATTCATTGTGTTATTTCTTCCTATTTTCCTATGTCCTAACAATATATTGGTCAAAGCTAAGAGCTCGAACGGCCGTCACTGGCGGAGTCATATTACCGAGACGCTCGAGCAACTATTCATATGTAATTAGTGAAGTATCGGTGTAAGTCAGAAATGACTCCGGCACAGGAGCCCGTGCTGCAGTAGTCGGAGGGTTAAGGGATGTAAAATAAATACGGTACAACGCATAAACCGCTTTACACTGAGTTATCTAACAACGAATTCAGACATCAGAATAAAGCTGTGCAGAAGATTAAACATTTTAAGTAACTTCTGTATTCAACACATAATGTGATAAACATAATGATTACTCTATCAGTATCTCTGGGTTGTGCAATTGAAATGAATTTTATTTTATACGAGCCGACAGATGATTAGCTCACAAGAAGGAGCGAAGAATCGCGTGATGGACGTGCGACGCAGCAGCGAGCATGTTAAAACGAAACGAGACAAGTAGGTTCTTGATCAGTTTAATTTTCAGCTTCGTTAGCGTCTAGGTATCCAGACGGTTTCTTCATCTCTGAGGACAGGGGACGGGGCTGTCGGAATTTTATCGAGTTTCACTACTCGGGGATCGTATAAACCGGGTTTCTCCCGGTGTCTAGCACCCCCGAGTCCCGTGCCGGTCCGTTCCCATATCGATATATCTCACGGCGAGATTATTTCTGACCTGGTTTACCGTAAATAACGGTCTTTTAATGCGCCACGAGCCTCGTTTTTCTTGTCAGTCGTTCCCGGAAACTAGTCGCAGCTCCGGCAGATTCGCCGGACGAAATACCCAGTTCCGGCGATGAAACTTTCTTTTATGATCCCGGCGAAGCCTCAAGGAGACTCGTCCCACCTGTTCTGGCCACCTGAATGAGAGAAAACTTCGCCGAGAGAAGATCCACTTTGAGATATAACGTGAGCAATTTTGATGGTCTCTAGCGATGACTGTTTAGTGAACGTTTCGCTGATTCTCACTCTGACAGGATTGCTAGTTTAATATCAAACATTAATTTTTGCGCTGATGGTTTGTAATTAGCTTGTCTGAGATTAAATTAATTAATTTCATTCTAACTTTTATGGTCGTTGAGTAACTACAC
>NW_027589398.1:0-5397 GCF_028453695.1 Augochlora pura
AAAATCCAGTCGTGCTTAACACGTTCGTCGCCGACAATTATACACTAAAATCCCCACATAATTAAAGCAATTTAATTAATTAAGATAAAACTAAAAAGTTCACGATTATTATGGGGGATGACATTAGAACTCTTTCGCATTCGAAAAGTCATAGTCGAATTCATTTTACTCGAATATATTGGAATAAAAGTAAATTTTAAAAATTGGTCAGAAATTAAGGTCGCCCAGATATGGGTGACGCGGCGATGAATGTGTTGAGAGGTTAATAGAAATCCGAAGTTCACTTACACTCAACATAGACATATGTCCATTTGACTCTATTGTCGGACAAAGCATGTCTGGTGGTCAGAATGGGGTCTCTCGAGCAACCGTACCAACCAGTGTCTCCGAATACTGTCCTGGGCCGATAGATTTTGTAGCAGTAGGTGCCATTTTCATTCTGGTTTTTGCTTATTTCGATTGGCGATGTAGAAGATAATACTGTATCAGACTGTTATTTAAGCACACGTTGCAATCAGTTTCATAACTTTGAATTGATAACATTATTTTATGGTTTCGCTGTACTCACCTGTGTTCGGTTATTGGGATAAATAAAGAAAACGTCCGTATCGCCAACGCACTCGAGTAGAAAATCACTGCCTTCTTTAATTACGCGAATCTGAGTTGTCGCTGAAGCGTCTGGAAAGATGTTCGAGAATGTTTATCGGTTTACAATTCTGTTGCTTTCGGACTTAATACATTCGTCGCCCGCAATTAGACACTAAAATCCCACATAATTAAAGCAATTTAAAATGATTTTTAATTTAAAAAATTTAAAATAAGCAATTTAAAAAAAAACTAAAAAGTTCACGTTATCATAGGGGATGACATTAGAACTCTTTCGCATTCGAGAAATCATAGTCGAATTCATTTTGCTCGAATATATTGGAATAAAAATAAATTTTCAAAATTGGTCAGAAATTAGTATCACCCAGATATGGGTGACGCGGCGACGAACGTGTTAATCATAAAACCCCCGGGATTTCCAAAGGGCTTCGTAGACAAATGCCTGAAGGCCCAAGGCAGGCTCGCGACCGTTCCGCGACTGACTATTATTCGGGACGAGCAGACCTGAAGGAAATCCCCACTTTGACATTTTTCCACCTCTACCAAATTTTACCGAGCTTTCGAAAAAGCTTGTGCGACGACGAAAGTTTAGAATCGTTTTTACATCAAATACAGCAAGTTCGCTAAGGCAAAGAATCGTTCTTGCACCGAGCGCAGTAAGTTTATAATCGTTTATCCAATACAAATCGTTTTCGTTGTAACAACCGATATTAATTACAACTGCAGCCGAGTCCTTTTGTAGCTAAGACCACTTCTGTACCGAGTGCAAATAAACGAATTCTCTGGAGTTAGGCTTCCAACCTTTCTTGGTTAAAATGTCGTAAATCCAAGTCGCTAAACGAGGCGAACGATACGACACCACAAGTAGTGCGTACATTATTATTTATCAAATTTTACACGACGTTTTTATAAACTTTTTCGGAATAAAATTTCAACCTTTCTTAATTGCGATTTTCAGCTCATCCGATCTTGGTACAAATAACGGGCTAAATAACCCTACATACATTGATAATACTATTTAAGTCATACGATCTTGTCGGCCACATAATTATTCAGCAAATTCAGAAACACAATCAGCCATTTTAAATTCATCAATTTTAAATGCCGTAACTTTAAAAGCAGCAATATTAAATGCAGCCTGTTTAAATACAGTAACTTGTTATAAACGGACTTTAGTCCTTTTTACATGAAATTATACATGAAAAGAAAAGCAAACATAATTTATAATGTACATAAGGACGAAGCGACGTGTTTATAAACACATTATTAAAGAAAAATAGCTCCAACGTATAATCATTCGTAATTGTTTTTTGAAAGATAGTAAAGAATTCCATAAAATCCATAAAAATTTATTCCAAGAATAAATCCATAAAAAAATCTATGCGATTATAGAGGGTATTTGAGTTAGTAAGAATACGGTAGATTCGATTAATTAATCCATATGAAGATTTAGATATATGTGTATAAAAACCTGCTCTTGATCTCAATACACGTTCTGGCACATAATAATTAATTTGCATAAAAAAAGATGAGCAATCAATGTAATTATTAATTAAATTAATGATGAAATTATGGTTAGCTATTCTTCTTCGTGGTAATAATGTTTCAACATTGACAGTGTTTAATAACGTGATAGTAATCGGGATCAAAAATTAATATATGGTCTCTCTCGATCATGATTTTATGATTAGCGCTTTGCGGGGACCATATAATTGAAGCGTATTCAAGTGAGGGACGAACAAGGGTAATATATAGTAATCTTATATTATAAATTAGGTGAAACTCGGAGGGAAAAAAACTGAGTTAACAATATAAGAAATATGGCGGGAAAAGTTAAGGGTAGAAGAGAAATGAATTTCTAGGTCCTTAACTTCTGTTACTGAAGACAGAATACAATTGTTGAGGCAGTAAGGATATATGAAAAGTTCAAAACGACGGGAGGACCTCATAGCATGGCATTTTTTGATATTGATATCCATGCCGTTCCTGCGACACCATTCGCAGAAACGGTCTAGGTCTGACTGCACCCTGAAAGCATCATCAACGGTTGAGATGCTGCTGAAGATTTTTAGGTCGTCTGCGAATAAGAGTAATTTACAATATCGAAAGATAGTAGTCGAGTCGTTGATGAAAATAATAAATAGTAGAGGACCTTAGTGGGAGCCTTGAGGTACGTCGGACAATACACGTACAGGAGACGATAGGGAACTGTGTATACGTATAATTTGAAAACGATCGGTAAGGTAACTTTTCAGCCATGACAATGGATTACCCTTGCAGCCCAATGCTGAAAGTTTTTCGATTGAGAGAGAGTGATTTACAGTGTCAAAAGCTTTATGAAAATCAGTAAATATTGTGTCAACTTGTAGATTGGCATCCAAAGAGGAGGAGACATATGTAGTTGCAATACACAGCTAGGTTTGTAGTTGTGATCGTCTGTTCACGAAGCCATGTTGTTTTTCACATATGAAGAGAAAGACAGTAGTATACAACTTGTTTGTAGCAATTTCTTCAAAGATTTTAGGCATAAATGTGAATATTGTTAATTTCTTCTACGTCGAAGTAAAAATAAATTCTTCTGTTGTCAAAGTATAGATACGAAGGCAAATAAAGACAATACAGGAATCAAAAATTATCTGGTCCTATTAGGAAAATTATTAAGTACGAATAAGTGCTAATTGTCACAGCATGAAACGAACGGTAGTGGAAGGGGTTAAATGCAGCTCAAATACCTACCCAAGGCACTGACACGCTTATTCACGCATAACTTATCAAAGAAAATTGTCTAATTGACGCAAGTATGAGACCCATGCCCATACATAAATAATATTTACAGGAAATCGTGCCATCGTACGAGGAAGCTGCGGCAAGAAGCGGTCGGCCGGCAAAGCTTAGGAAAAAACCTGCGGTCTCATCGAGATAAGCTGCGATGCACGGCAATGCAATGGAAATGATATTCAATTTCCCGCATTGTTGTTTAGACGAACGAAGATGCGCAACGGCGCGCACATGTCACCGGAAAATTGCAACTATCACTCGAGTATTTTCAGTCGTCCACGCGAAATTTCAATCTTCCTGGTATAAAATAAAATCCGAGTCACGTGATCTCAGCAATACTTTCAGCGTTAAAAGGAAGACGAACGTGCGCATGAATCGCCGCGCAGTAATTTTCGGGGAATCGAGAAGTCGGAGCACAGGTGAATGAAGCGGAATGGCAGATCCATAGATCCGCTCTATTATAACAGAGTCTCAATGAAGATCGTCTCGATCAACTGACACACATAGTCAACAAAGTGGTCTTTCGAGAGTGTGGCTCTCGATCATGGCGACTGCGTGCTCGCGTCATTGCTCGCCAAACGCTTCATGGGGCATGGGTGGATGGGTGGCAGGTGAAACTGTAGTTACCTCTGCACAGGTATGAGAGAAGAATGACGGCAGAGAGAAATCTTCGGTGGCGACACAGCATTTTTACGTGCTTATCTTCTCGTCACTTCCTTTTTCTATTTATCACTGAGCTTGAACTCTTTCTATGTTTGACGAAGCACTATGGAACGAAATCACACAGGTGCACTCCGTTTCTAGAAGCGCGTCACTCATCGGCGAAGATTACGACAGTAGTGTGCTGTCGTAGCTGAACGAACGAATTCTGATAACATTTCTAGGATCTGATCACACCCCAGAAATCCTCTAACCACGACTTATCAACGACAACGTCATATTAATCATCGTTCATTTTTATTTCGCGCGGCGTCCTAAGCAGACCGCAACTACTTTCGTCAGTGCAGTTCACCAATGCTTGACGCAACGTGGTATTTTTCCTTAAATGTCGGTCCAAACGCATTACATTATTCGTTCTTTATGATAATCGTCACTCTTATGATTTTTGGTTTTCAGTATGTAAAATTCAAAACAAAAAATTAGACGCCACTCTGACGTAAGCACTGTTTTTTATTTATTTGTAATACTGTTTATGTAATTCGAAAGTAATATTTAATACGGCAATCTAAATACGTGTTCCAAATCTTATTTCCTGGCGTGGCGTAGAAAAGTTTGCATTTATAACGTCGCACCGACAACATTGGACATTTTTGTTAGCATTCCACGATTACGAAAACTACAAGCTACGAAACCAGCAATACTATCGTGAAACGAAAGTAAATTTTAATACGTTCAATCCACATTGCAATTTTCTTCTTTCTAAGTGAATTGTAAACATAATTGAAATTCAGAAAGTTAAACATAAAATACTTCAGATTCATAGTCTACACAAATCTAATTTTATGATCAACGTTTTTATTTCATTAACAAGAGAACTGAATTCAATAATCCAACAGCAGACATTCCATTAAAGATAATTTTTTTTTTCATTTATAATTATTAATTATTCTGCATCACATCGGATATACAAAATATTATATTCGTATACTGTACTCATGTAGAGCTGTGTTTCTCTGCGACTTCGTCGTAGTTTTTATTCAGATCAATCGTATCTAATTTGATTGACAAGTTGCTGTTATTAAAAAGCTCCTACGTTATGTTATTAAGAAAAATCCTACATTATTATAGTGGAAGGGGTTAACGCTGTTCATATGCATTAACAATCTTTGCTCTCCGCTGCCGGATATCGATAGGTTTTAATTTATCCTAAGCCTGGCCACGTCGAGGGTGACTCAGGTACGTGAATTCGCCACTGTGGGCATACGCGAAATAAATTCCCATCTACCCCCTGCCAACCACCATCAGGCGAACGGACGGGGAAAAATCCACGTGTGCCATCGGGCCGTTACGATG
>NW_027589399.1:0-1029 GCF_028453695.1 Augochlora pura
ATTGAAGCGTCGCTGATTTATCGACGATAAATCGTCGGTTTTTCGGTAGCCGTAACTTTGTTAAAAATTATCGGAAAATTGTGAGTCTTTTTTTAAATCGAAGCTTGAAATCTATGCTTTACGACTGTGCGTTCAAATTTTACAACGCCGCGTTACCAATTTTAATGTCGTCGCTATGACGATACTATTCTAAAGAGGGTATGTTCGAGATACCGAAAAAGTGATAAGTTTAACATTTTCCATGAACTTGGACAAATTTTTTTCGAGAAGTTCGTTAATACCATAGCAAAGTTCAGACTTTCCCCTTTAATTTGACGGTCGAATTAAGTCGCTACGATTTTTTCTCACATAGTTACAGCACTTTATATGACGAGCATACCGACAGATAGTTAACCCTTTGACTACGGTACACTTTGTTACGCACCGATCGTACCATACGGCAGGGATTGTGTGGTACGATGTGCGCCGAGAACGGCGAATTTTTGGGTAGGGATGCATTTTTGTTAAAACATATTTCAATAATCAAAAATCTGAATTTTACTATATTAAAACAATATTATTTATTTTCTTGAATCCGACTTGGCATAATCACCCTCCGTATCACAAACGCAAAATTTCTAAGCGCCTATAGGCGCCCACAGTAGCGAAGGGGTTAATGCGACCACGGTGATAAAAATCCAATTAAATCAAACAATAAATTATGTTGCAAAGTAAGTCCATTTTTCGCGCGACGATTTCAAATAACATCGAAATCCGAGCAAAACCATCAGAAGCGTTAAACGTTATCGGTCGCCGATCGATAACGTTGGTCGATCATTTATAATCTATCGGTTTCGCGCAACCAAACGTGTCCTTCGCAAGGTAATACATAACGCGTGGTTAAATAACGAATCAATTTACCAGCCGTGGCCACCGCTTCTGCAATAAATTTTGGTTTTCCCCGGCAAGACAGCCTTGACGTTTCGAAGCTGTATGATGCCCTCTAATAATAAATTCTTGTAACCAGAGATTACAGATGGCAATAAACTC
>NW_027589400.1:0-1029 GCF_028453695.1 Augochlora pura
TTGACTGTTTGTTCTATTCTGTCTGAATTCTGAATCTATTCTGCTCAAGGTCTGTACCTTTCTGTCTTTGAATCTATTCTGCTCAAGGTCTGTACCTTTCTGTGTTTGAATCTGTTCTAATTTGCAACCACTCTTTGGGCCTTACGCGCCCCCCCCCCCCCTCACCAGAGTGGCGGGATACCTAGTCATCCCTTCCAATGTGCCCGAAGCACGTTGTCTGTGGTGGGGATGACTAGACGGGCCGCGTGCACTCGGGGGTGGACGGATGTTTTTGGCAATGTTTTGAAAGTTCAGCTAGCCAGGATCGCTGATGCCGACACCTGACGGCCGAGTCCCTTTCCTTAGTCTTGGGACTTTATGGCGGGGCTTCTTGAATCTGTGAGACTAAATGATGGCATTACCTTCATCATCCTGAAATCTATTTACTTTATGTGCCACATGTTGGCTGCGGACCGGCCCGCTAACGACTGTAATAATCCTAAACGCATTTAAAACGATTTGCTGAAAAACTCACAGATGGCCAGCCATACCATAAAGTCATTTCTAAATCTCTCGCCCTAACAATTGTTGTGGAGACTTTTTGTGGGTTCATTTGTCGGAGTTATTATTAAATGACAATTAATTAATATTAAATGAGTCAAGAAATATTTGTACAGTATAAACGTTAATTCATTGACTTAAACATTTTATATTATATTTTACAATATTACTATGGTAATATAACTGTATGCACTGTGTATTATTTAAATCTTTAATTAACAGGTAAGGTATGACGTTTGTTAAAGGTAAAACTTGACACTTGTTACGTACGGAGATTTTCTCCCGACGTTTTTCCTTCCTTCTCGAAGGCACACGCTAGATAATGTCGGCGGGGAACAACGGTCCTTTCATTCCAAAAATAGAACACCCAATCTACCACACATCCCCGATTTTTAGACCCATCCGCGGCGTGATTTTGGTCACGTAGGCCCAGCCCCCACTACCGAATTTTCCAGTTTCCACCGCGTATAAAAGGGCTGAGATTTTTCT
>NW_027589401.1:0-1029 GCF_028453695.1 Augochlora pura
TAACAAATACCACTCTGCTTGAATATGGCAAAAGAGAAACCTCCCCAACTGAACTAAAAGTCCTCTTCCAAAAAATATTAGTAACACCAACAAATCACACAGCCACACAAATATATACCGACGGATCGAAAATCTTAAATGGAACTGGATACGCAGTCGTAAGCGACCGAAAGATCATTAAGAACAAAATTCACCAAAAACCCCCCAATCATTTTTGCGAACTTTATGCATTAACCCCTTGCGGTACCATTTTCTTCGCAGTTGCAACAAGTGGAAGTTTTTCGACTGTAATATTTTTGAGAGGAAGAAAGACAAGTTAGATTTGCCGCATGTCTACGGTCGCTTCAATATTTAAAGATTGATGACAAGAAATTAGAATTTTACTCAAATGAAAACAACGAAATTAAATTTACACTAAATAAATTATTACTAGAAATTTTCGTCGCGTGCCAGACTCGTCAAAGTATGGCAAGGGGTTAAAACGCGCTATTGAAACAACCACCGCTGACCATAATAAAAACTTCGCCATCTTCTGTGACTGCACCAGATTATCGGATCGATCCAAAATATATAGTCAAACGACCCTATCGTCCAAGATTGTCAAAAATTCTACATGAAATCAGTCTAGAGGAACAACTCGATTGCAATAGTATGCACCCCTGCCCACGTTGGTATCATTGGAAATAAGACAGCAGACAAAGCTGCCAAAGAAGCAGCCAACTCAACTTCCCTCGATCCTATAAATGACAAACTACCAGCAGAGACAATGATCCGCGATTTAACCCTTTCGCTACGGGCGGGTTCTCCGCCGCGGTACTTCTACTGAACGGAGCGCCGCGACATCACTGCACGCTACGCAACGCCGATCGTCAGCGGGAATGCCGCGGCGGAGAACCCATGCTGCTTGAATGTTTTCGGACGAACAAATTTTTCTCCAAAGGGTATTTATAAATAAAGAGTATTCCAGGGTATTTCTAACGTTTTAGTATGCGCTCCTTATTTATAGTATGATAGGAAGTAACATTATAC
>NW_027589402.1:0-1029 GCF_028453695.1 Augochlora pura
CTCGGTCTTTCACGACTTTTAGTGCTCTTACTACCTGGCTTTTTTTTTGTGTCTGTTTCTTTGTTCTTTGGAGCATGACTGTAGCCCGGAGAATGACCGAAGTATATTTGCTAATTTTTGGGACCCGAAATTGTAAACAGTTTAATTGTCGCAGCAGCTTTATCGTTATAGGGCGTGTAATATCCTCCGAAATTGATAATGAACGATGGACTGATTGCTGACCATTGACTGCCTTGTGATGGCTAATCAGATTATCCGAGGAATAAGCTGTCTCTGAAATTCGGCCGATTCCGTGACGATTGTAGATCCAGACCCATTAAGGGTTGCAAAACGTCGATTTTTGGGGTAGTAAATAGACTTTGACTAGGAAATGGAATTAAAGTATGATAGAATTAAGATATAATAGAATTAGGATATAATAGAATTAAAATATGGTAGAATTAAGATATAATAGAATTGAAATATGATGGAATTAGAATATAATAGAATTAGGATATAATAGAATTCAAATATGGTAGAATTAAGATATAATAGAATTGAAATATGATAGAATTAGAATACAATAGAATTAAGATATAATAGAATTAAAATATGGTAGAATTAAGATATAATAGAATTGAAATATGATAGATTAAGATATAATAGAATTAAAATTTAGTAGAATTAAAATATAGTAGAATTAAAATGTAATAGTATTAAATTATAATAGAATTAAAATCTAATAGAATTAGAATCCAATAAAATTAAAATCTAATAGAATTAAAGTCTAATAGAATTACAGTCTAATAGAATTAAGGTCTAATAAAATTAAAATCAAATAGAATTAAAATAAATATGACAAATGAACTGTTCTTGAAGTTGTTTAAGAAGAAGCAAGACTTAAAGATGATCTACAATTTAATACCCAATAGTATTACCTAGATAATATAATATAAATAATGTAATAAAAATGCTACTGTCATATTCTTAAAAATCTGTATTTACATAGACTTCTTTTATTGTATTGTAGTGACACAAAATAATCAAGAA
>NW_027589403.1:0-1029 GCF_028453695.1 Augochlora pura
TTAAATAAAATGATACGACAGTGTTCGTGGGCTCATTTTAAAGAAGAAAACCTCCGCTTTTAGACTAGTTAATTAATATAATTCTAATAAATAATCTTACGCAATATAGAATTAATTAAACACACGGTGTATGGATTTTCGACAAAATCTGCGAATTTAAGCGACTCCACCCGGTCGAATAAATTTTTCTCGCGGTTTTCTTTATATGAGTCTTGTAAAGAAAAGTCTTATCTTTGCAACAAGCCTAAGTAGAGCGTCGTACGATTTTTTCCTGCGAAGTTACACCGAATCATGTTCGAAGATCAAAGCAGAAGATTTGAAGATTGTTGACGAACTCTCTCCGAATCCGCTATTTAGTTTAACATGTTCTGCTATAACTTTAATTTCATGTTCTTCCATAACGTAATTTCGTCTTTGCAACGAGCCTGGATAGAGCGTGGCGCGATTTTTTCCGGCGGAGTTACGACGGTTCGAAGATAGCGATCGAAGAGAAACGACCGTTCCGCGCGCAGTTTTCAGCGTTCCGAGCGAGGAACCCGTGCACCGCGCGACATTTTTCAGAGCGTGTATCGGTATCGGCCGTGTATCGGACAATGCGACCCGTGTCCGATTCCATATCTCGCCTCTCCCTCGTTTTGTCTTCTGGCGGATAGCAATGTGTTTCCGGCACGTTGCGCCCGGGTTCCATTAGCGAGATCAGCCGCTCCCTCCGCTCAAGTAGCCCGATCGTCGAAAAGTAAAGCGAAACCGAGAGCCGGCCAGCCGAACACCGATCCGTTCGATAAGCGTTTCCACACCTCGGATGGACTGGCTGCTCGATCAAACGAATTGATTGGCCTTTTTTTTATTCCCGCCGAAGGACTATGGTTTCGCGCAGCAGTTGCTGTATCCTAGGATTCCCGTTAACTTAGCATGCGAATTAACCCTTTGCCCAAAATATTTTTCTGGGCTTACAATATTTCCATTCGATATAACTCGGTGATTTTTATACGTCATGGAAATTAATTTAGCGACTCGTGCAATAGTTCT
>NW_027589404.1:0-1029 GCF_028453695.1 Augochlora pura
ACTTATATACACTTAAATTCCCTTGTATCCTCTTCTTTCTCTCCCTTAACCTTGGATATTTGGTTTTATCTCACTTATATACACTTAAATGCACTTTCATCCTCTTCTATCTCTATTTTATTCTTGGATATTATGTTGGGTCTCATTTATATAGACATAAATTCGCTTGTATCCTCTTCTATCTCCCTTTTATCCTTACATATTATGTTGTATCTCACTTATATACACTTAAATTACCTTGTATCCTCCTCTATCTCTCCCTTAACCTTGGATATTTGGTTTTATCGCACTTATATACACTTAAATGCACTTTCATCCTCTTCTATCTCTTTTTTGTTCTTGGATATTAAGTTGTATCTCACTGAGATCTTCTTAAATTTCCGTGTATCCTCTTCTATCTCTCTTTTATCCTTACATATTAATGTTGTATCTCACTTATATACAGTTAAATTCCCTTGTATCCTCTTCTACCTCTCCCTTAACCTTGGATATTTGGTTGTATCTCACTTATATACACTTAAATGCACTTTCATCCACTTCTATCTCTTATTTTGGATATTATGTTGTACCTCACTGAGATCTCCATAAATTTCCTTGTATCCTCTTTTATCTCTACTTTAACCTCGGATATAACGTTACATCTCACTTATATACACTTAAATTCTCTTGTATCTTCTCCTATCTCTCTTATATTCTAGGATATTATGTTGTATCTAGCTTAGATCTCCTTAAATTCCCTTGTATCCTCGTCTATCTCTATTTTATTCTTCTATATTACGATGTACCTCACTTATATACACTTAAATTCCCTTGTATCCTCTTCTATCCCTCATTTATTCTTGGTTATTCTGTTGTATCTTACTTATATACACTTAAATTCCCTTGTATACTCCTCTATCTTTCTTTTATTCTTGCATACTATGATGTATCTCACTTATATTCAATTAAATTCCCTTTGGCCTATTCTCTCTCTCTTTTAACCTTGGATATTATGATGTAAATCACTTATATATACTTAAATTCCCTTGT
>NW_027589405.1:0-1029 GCF_028453695.1 Augochlora pura
ATATTATGTTGTATCTCGCTTATATACACTTGAATTCCCTTGAATCCTCTTCTACCTCTCTTATATCCGTGGATATTATATTGTATCTCAATTATATACACTTAAATTCCCTTGTATCCTCTTCGATCTCTCCTTTAACCTTGGATATTATTTTTTATCTCATGTTAGATCCACTTAAATTCCCTTGTATTCTCTTCTATCTCTCCCTTAACCGTGGAGAGTATGTTGTATATCACTTATATACACTTAAATTCCCTTGTATCCTCCTCTATGTCTTTTGTATCCTTGGATATTATGTTGTATCTCACTTATATACACTTAAATTCCCTTGTATTCTCTTCTATCTCTCTTACATCCTTGGATATTATGTTGTATCTCACTTACATACACTTAAACTCCCTCATATCCTCTTCTATCTCTATTTTATCCTTGCATATTATGTTGTATCTCACTTATATCCTCTTAAATTCCATTTTATCCTCTTCTATCTCTCTTATATCCTTGGATATTATGTTGTATCTCACTTATATACACTTAAATTCAGTTGAACTCTCTTCTATCTCTCGTTTATTCTGAGATAGTATGTTCTATCTCATTTATATACACTTAAATTCCCTTGTATCCTCTTCTATCTCTTTTATATCCTTGGATATTACATTGTATCTCACTCATATACACTTAAATTCCCTTGTATCCTCTTCGATCTCTCCTTTAACCTTGGATATTGTTTTTTATCTCACTTAGATCCACTTAAATTCCCTTGTATTCTCTTCTATCTTTCCCTTAACCGTGGAGAGTATGTTGTATATCACTTATATACACTTAAATTCCCTTGTATCCTCCTCTATGTCTTTTATATCCTTGGATATTATGTTGTATCACACTTACATACACTTAAACTCCCTCATATCCTCTTCTATCTCTATTTCATCCTTGCATATTATGTTGTATCTCACTTATATCCTCTTAAATTCCATTGTATCCTCTTCTATCTCTCTTATATCCTTGGATATTATGTTGTATCTCACT
>NW_027589406.1:0-1029 GCF_028453695.1 Augochlora pura
ATATACTAGTTAATTCCGGATCAATTCCTCGCTTAGCAATTCATTTGATAGAACTTTTTATTCTATGCTTTATTTGTTAAAATACTTTTTTCAAGCGAAGTATTTAATACTATATGTTTCAATCATTTCAACGTTTTCTTTTGTAAAAATATATTTATTTATTTTGATGCGAATATTTTTATGACGAACGTGTTCCTGCGAAAATTCATTTTGAAAACAATCTTCGCAGAAATTTTAAATATTCTCGTATCTTCTGTTCATCAATCCATTCAATCCCACATGTTGTACAAAACTGTTTGTAATTTTATTTCAATTGTTTACCTTTTATATACTTTCATACTTTTATATACTTTCATACTTTTATATACTTTTATACTTTTATATACTTTTATACTTTTATATACTTTTATACTTTTATATACTTTTATACTTTTATATACTTTTATATACTTTTATACTTTTATATACTTTTATGCTTTTAAATACTTTTATACTTTTAAATACTTTATACTTTTATGTACTTTGTACATTTATATACTTTTTGGCTCTTTGTAAAGTAAAAATAATAAAGTAAACGGATTATCTATTATTTAAAATGATTATTAGTTACCCTATCTTACAACAACATACTCCCTGCTCTGATTCAGAGTAAAAATTGTGTACTTACAGTAGCAACGACGATAGTAGCAACGACGACAGTAGCAACGACGACAGTAGCAAATGCGAGTATCAGTATGAACTTCATGTTAACTGTTTTGCGGCTCCGTGTCTCTCGACGATACTCGGCAATTGGAATTGCATTAACTAACATTGAACAGATCGAACGCTACGCTTATATCCGACGAGCCGGGGTTAAAGATGCGCTTGGTTATGTTATCGGCGTATTACATTCGCAGAACGTATACATATTTCCGATAAGCACGGGAGAAAAATTGTCGAGGTCAATCGCTATGGGAATCGAGATGTTTTACTCCCCGGAATTGCGGCGTGCGAATTGATCGATCTTTCATGGAATCTTCGGCGAAGAAA
>NW_027589407.1:0-1028 GCF_028453695.1 Augochlora pura
AATTTTCTTAACGAAAAGTATATTTATATTTAAAACTGAGAATTTCACTTATTATTATCATATTATTTCTATTATTATTTTATCATCAATATCCTTTTTTTTATACAAAAGTGCCCGGCAGGAAAAATCTGAGAATAATGAAAGTGTCCTGCTAATTAATTCTTTCAGTCGATACAGTATCTTGATAACTGTTTAACCCTTTGCACTCCGCTGTCCCCTCTCAGGGGACATCGAAATTCTAGCATACCACTCAGCTGTCCCCTCTCAGGGGACATTCAAGTTTATTAGTGATTACGGGGAATTGAGTTATTTCAGCGCAACTTTTTAAGACATGCATGTTTGTCTGAAGTTTCCTTTTGAAATGGCACAAGAAATCAAATTAAAATATTGTAAAATTACTAAGTATAAACAAAAACTGTAAGCGGGTTTTGTGTCAGACGAGAACGTGAGAGGCGTGCTCACGACGGTCCGAGAACTTGTCAACGCCACTTGAAAAGAGCAATAAGGAGAGTTTGTAGAAGAAAGGTCGGCATGCGAATATAGCACGCACTGTATAGTGAGAGTTATAAATAAATATATATATAAATATATATTATAAATAAACAAGTCTAAATCTGGAGGAAAAGATTTTCAAAGCTGAGCTCAGTCTGAATCTTCGAGCAGTACACATAGAACTAAAGAGTGAGAAAATCGGAAAAGTAATTCTTTCCTTAGTGGATAAACAAACAAAACAAACAAATAATGAAACGCCAATGACACACCACAAGTTTGTCAAAACACTAATTGACCAATTGTGGGACGATTTTCGCGTATCCAGAACGCGTCCATCCACATCTTCTGCAGACAATGGATTAGACAACAAATAATATAATATTGTTAATATTGTTAATAATATTGTTCTAACAGGAAAACATCTGGTGGCAGGCGTCAAATAAATTATTATTGTCAAACATGCACTAATGAGCCTACAATGCATATTGAGGAGTGTTTCAAAATTTATCATACTGTACAAAATTATAAACAATAAT
>NW_027589408.1:0-1028 GCF_028453695.1 Augochlora pura
CCACATTCCAAAACCCTATCCTTACTTTCCTCTGTCTCGCCTCTATCCCTCCTTCCTCCTTCCCCTCCATTCAAAGTTCCCTTCCCCCTCTCTCTTCCTCCAACTTCTTTTCTCTCTCATTCCAGTTATACCATTTACTTTCTATGCAAATCTTTCTGTATCTCACCATTACTCTTTTTCCCTCCATTCTTTTCGTTCTTGCTATTTCTCTCAATTTCCTCTGCACCTCTCGTGCCTCTCTTGTTAAATCATCCTCTATGTAAATACCCTTTTTCAACTCTTTTTTTCTCTTCATTACTTCCCGTTTGTCTTCCCACTTTCCCAACTTGACAACCATTATTTCCTCTCCCTTCGTATTTTTTATTTTCCGTGCTTCCTTCACTTCTATTTCCACCTCTAGGTTCTTCTTTATAAAATCTCCCACCTCCTCCTCTCCTTCTTTTTCCCTCCCACTTGCTCCTCTTATCACTATATTCTTCTTCCTGCTTTCTCTTTCTCTCCTCTCCTCCTTCATTTCTAATTTTATGACCCTTTCTTCCAAGTTTTTCTTTTCCTTCTCCCATTCTTTCCTTTCTCTTCGTTCCTCCATTAGTTCCTTCCTCAGGCCGTCGATTTCACGTAAATATTTTTGGAACATTCTTTCCATTATTTTCTCCATCTCTTCTAACACTTCCTTCCTTACCGATCCTCCTTCTGTCACTCCTCCGCCTGATGTCCCTGCCTTCGTTTTTTCTTTCCCGCCGAGGAATCTTTCCATTGTTCCCCCCTCTTCTCTCTCTTTTGTTTTTGTTTTGCTCGCTCTTGTAGCCATGATTTTTCCTAACCTTCTCGCGCTTAATTTTTGCTTATTTTTTCTCTTCCTACCTTCTTTTTCCTTCTGTCCTTTATTGTCTGTTTCCTTCTTTTTCTTCTCTCCTTTTCCTTTCCGTCCTCTACACTTTCCTTCCTTAGATTCACTCCCTTACCTCCACTTACTTCCCAGCGTTCCCCACACGTGTCTACCTTCTCTCGCGTCCCTACCGGAAGTC
>NW_027589409.1:0-5392 GCF_028453695.1 Augochlora pura
AAAAAAAAAAAAAAAAAAAAAAAAAAAAAAAAGGCCGCAGTGAAATCATTTAAACATCATTTCATTCAGACGGGTTGTCGGCGATCGTCTATTCACTTTCGAAGAAATCAATACACTTTCGATAGAAATCGAGGCAATTTTAAATTCTAGGCCTTGCGTCCGATTTCGACTGATCCGAATGATCCTATCGCCTTAACAACAACGCATGTATTAGTAGGCCGACCACTTACAATGTTACCGGAACATAATTATCTTTCGTTCCAGAGAATCGACTAACCTCTTGGAAAATCATTTCAAGAGTACCTCAAGTGCCAGGCGGTAGTGGAAACACCGAACCCGTCGACGAACGCGTCGACCGCGACGAAACGAATATACGAAGAACTCGCGAAACAAATGTAAAACAGCCACGTCGAAGCGAATCTAAGCGGGTCGTCACCATTCAATTAGACTCACTTAATAATAATACGCCCACCATTATGGTAGAGTCACCTGATTTAAACGGCAACACGACACTATTGGTAGACTCCGAATCGGAAATTAATTTAATTAAGGAACGCATGGTTCCAGATTCAGTTAAAATAAACGCGACCAACGTCATTCATATTCGCGGAATCTCGACACAAATCCTAGCTTCCCTAGGGACTGCAACAATTAGGATCGCGGGATATCCCATACTTTTCCATATCGTCGGCAACGTAATAAATATTAATCAATGCGGAATCCTAGGATCGCATTTTTTGAAAAATTTCAAGGCTACTATAAGTTATGCCGAGAAACATTTAACTTTTGGAAATATATATATTCCCTTTTTCGAACCCCAACGAATAACCGTCCCCAGGAGATAAAAAAATGCCAATAGCACTGCCGATTGTGAATATAGGTGAAGGTGAGGGGTATTTGCCATTGTTAAAACAAAAAGAGGGGATCTTCGTAGGCGAAGCCCTCGTAAAGAATAATAAAGGGAGAGCTTATTTGAAAATAATAAATACTACGCACCAAGATTACGACTTCGACGTCCCTGTTGTTAAATTAGAACAATATGAAACGACCCTATTAAAGATAAAACCGATAATAATTATGACGCGCGATTTCATTCTGTAAGGGCGACTGCCACCGAAAAACCTCGACACGAAGAAGTATTAAGCTTATTACGATTAGATCACCTCAACGGGGAGGAAAGAAATCATGTATTAGAACAGGTTAAACAGTACGAAGACAGGTTTCACGTACCCGGGGAAATCCTGGTGGGGACTGACGTCATCAAGCACCGAATTCACACGACGGACGACGTACCGATAAACACGCGGCAGTATAGGTTCCCGTCCGTACATAAACAAGAAATAGACAAGCAAATTCGAAGACGATAAGCGACGCGTATCCATTACCAAATATTTATAGTCGAGATTCTGGACCAACTAGGCAGCGCAAAGTACTTTTCGATATTCGATTTGTCCTCCGGGTTTCATCAAATAAAAATGGACCCCAACGACTCTCACAAAACCGCATTATCAACTCCGTACGGACATTTCCAATTCAAAAGAATGCCATTCGGTTTAAAGAACGCGCCTGCTACGTTCCAAAGGCTAATGAACAATGTATTGACCGGACTACAGGGATCGGATTTGTTTGTGTACCTCGACGACATCATAGTTTACGCCAGCTCGTTAAAAGAACACGAAATTAAAATTGGAAAGTTAATGGGCCGCCTCAGAAGGTCGAATTTATTCTTGCAACCGGACAAATGCGAATTCCTGCGCCACGAGGTTACTTATTTAGGCCACGTAATTAGCGAAAAGGGCTTGCAACCGGAACCGAAGAAAATCGAAACCGTCAGTAACTTCCCCGTATCTACAAACCGAACGCAAATAAAACAATTCTTGGGAATGGCCGGATACTACAGGAGGTTCATCCACAATTTCTCTGCCATAGCCAAACCGCATTCCGATTTAGTAAAAAAGGATAAAGATTACGCGTGAACGGAAACTCAACAGGGGGCATTTGAGACATTCAAAAGGGCTCTCGTTACGCAACCCATACTGCAGTACCCGAACTTCGCCGAACCTTTCGTTCTTACGACCGACGCTTCGGGATTCGCGATAGCGGGCATACTCAGCCAGGGACCCATAGGGAAAGACTTACCTGTCGCGTATATCTCCCATGTATTAAACCCAGCGGAACAGAAATATTCGACGATAGAAAAAAAATGCTTGGCCATTATATACTGCGTGTCGCACTTTCGACCAAGAGTTCATCAACGAGCTTCAAAAACGACAAAAATGGATCGAAACCCGTGGCGAAATCAAGATCAACTCAGTAGTAATCCTGATGGACAAAAATCAACCCTGCATGCGATAGAGGCTGGGCAGAGTCATGGAGCTCCACCCAGGCGACGATGGTGAAATCCGAGTCGCCACAATCAAAATTACCAACGGCATTATTAAGCGGAATATTTCGCAACTGTGTCCATTAACTGAGTACAAGTCTCTTCAAAGCCACCGAAGAGATCAGACGTGCATCGCTCCTTCTGTGCCATCGACGTCCTTTGTTTCGTTTCCACGGTCAGGTAGTGACAGTATACCCCGCGTGCGAGTGTGTGTAAGCAGGTGAGTGTATGCGGGCACGCTACAAGCTCGGTAGCCAACAGGCTACGACTCGTTCATAGTCCCCAAACAAAGAAAGCTACAATGCTTCTTACGGGAAACGTTAAACAATCAGTAAGTGCAACCTTCAACCAATCTTCGCAACCAGTGCAGTGTTTCACTTAGCAGAATAGCCAATCTCTGTATGCACAGCTTCTCCAACCACCAAGTGATATCACACATGTAAACAACTATATAGACCCCGCACAAAACCAGGGCATCACTAATGTGCCGATAGCTGCACAAAACTATCCGTCAACTGCAAATATGCAACAACAACCACATCCCCTTTTACTCCACAACAACAACGACGTAGCACAAATGGATCTCATGACACCATCTAGCGGCGAAGAAACTCTTGCTGTTAACGCAGGCAATAACTCCTGGCAAGTCGTAAAAACGACGAAGCGAAGGAAGACCTGGGACAGCGAAAACTCAAACGGTGACCCCATATCCGTAAGTAACAAATTTGATGCACTTGCTACGGAGAATGTAGACACTCCAAATGATATACCTAGTGTATCTAGATCCCCCAAACCACCGCCAATTTTTGTCTACGGGGTAGTCAATTTTCCGGACATGACAGCCAAACTAAGCCAAGTTGTGGAAAAAGGGAAATACAGCTCTAAAAGTATGGCAGGTAATGTCGTGAAAATTAACTGCTTTGATCATGACTCGTACAGAGCCCTGATTAAATTTATGAAGGACAGCCAGATCATATTTCACACATACCAACTTAAAGATGAAAAGGCGTATCGAATAGTGATAAAATATTTGCACCACTCCATGAATCCTGCGAACATTGCTGAGGAGCTAACTTCCATGGGACACAAAGTCCGTAACATTGTAAACGCCAAAAATACATTAACAAAAGAACCTTTAAACCTCTTCTTCGTAGACCTTGAACCCGCTAAAAACAACCTAGAAGTTTTTAAAATACAAAGACTGCAAAGTTGTGTCATTCTAATAGAACCACCGAGGATATTTAGAAACATTCTGCAATGTGTTTATCTGTATTTTAGGAAAACTTCTACATCCCAGGTACCGAACTTTTATGAGAGTCCAGGTATACCTTCACGTATGCTAGGCACAGAACTGCGTACTGTCGCCTAGCTCACGAGTTCTTCTGCATAGTCCGTAGTATTCACATCGTGCTCCTGTCCTTCCACCGTACCTTCATATTAACTTTTAAATAAAATTGTTTACTCTAGTTTTATACTACACGAGAGTTTTTTATTCCACACAACCCCTCAACAGGTTATGGGCCCAGGTTGTTACTATCAGTGTAAATAATTCGTTGTGAAAAAAGAAGTGAGTAGTGTTTTTTTTTTTTAAATGGAATCAATCAGCGTAAAAATTGAAAAGCTCCGTGACAGTGATAATTGGCTGCAATGGTGCTTCGTTATCCGTACATTACTCGAGGACGACGATGATACGCTTGATGTGTGTGAAGGAAGGTTGCAACGTCCAGCTGAGACATCGAGCTGTCCGCTTGCAGATGCCAAGGATTTGGCGAAAAAACCTTACTTGACGTTTGCAAGTACGGAAATTACTTTATTCCTTTATTTCTTTATTTCTTTATTACTTGCACGTGCACAGCAGACCTAGCTGAGGAAATGCCGCCGGCCGCGTACCGCTGCCTGGCCGAACGGTCAGCGCGGTACCAGGATGATGTGAGCGATATCCTTCGCTCCCGCCAAAAAAGCCGAACGGAGGGGTAAGGAACGCTACCCCCGATTTGACTCCCAAAAAGGCCACGCCTTGTTTGGAACCTATTATAAATAGCGAGAGCCAGAGACATGGCGACTAATACATATTTGCAGTTCATTGAACCCACGCGACATCTCTTGTAAAATAAAGCCAGATTGAGTTTTGCCTAACACACTGTGTCCTTTCCTTTGTAACCTTATCAACACGTTACAATACAATTACTTTTACAGTGCGTGGGATACTGTAGAAGACAAGAAGAAGACCCTGGAAAACTTGACGGTGCGGTTAATGACTGAAGAACAAGATGACTTGGAGGATGCGACTGTGGCATTAGTAACGAAACGAAAGTCGTCACATACATCGTTTCACAGGAATTATATCATTACAAGTCGAATTATGATGAACATAAGAAAAATGGCTTTCTGGATGTTACACGTGTGGCAGGACAGACCACATATGAAAGGATTATGCTGGTTGCCACGTGTGTGGTTCAAAGGGACATCTAAGCAGAAACTGCTTTAAGAAGAAAGTAAGTAAGTTGATTCAGGTGCGACCGATCACATGACCCATCGACGAGATTTCTTCTGCAGCTTCGAAGAATTTGAAGAGCCGGTGATCATCCGATTAGGTAATGGCGATCCTACTCCAGCATATGGAAGAGGTAATATTGAAATTGAAACCGATGTAGACGGAAAATGTATCACGGGTATTATGTACGACGTTCTATTTGTACCAAAATTAAAACAAAATATCTTTTCAATAATTACCGCTACGAGAAAAGGAGTTGATCACGCGATTACCAAATATGGGGAAAAATGTGTATTCTCACGCGACGGAAAAATTATAGCTTACAGTGATAGCTTACAGTTGTGGCACGAAAGATTATGCCATCAAAATTTTAAACACGTGAAATATTTTTTGAAAAATAAGGGAATTCAAATAAAAGATGATAGCGTTTTTTGCGAAGGCTGTGAATATGGAAAACATCATAAACTCAGTTTTCACAATAGAAGCGACCGTGCTACGAAATGCCGCGAAATTAT
>NW_027589410.1:0-1028 GCF_028453695.1 Augochlora pura
TTTCCTAACCTTCCTTTTCCCCGTTGCCAGCCCCCCCCCCCCCCCCCTCCCCCCGGGGAACCGCCGATCGGATCAAACCGAGCCTGTTAGCGCAAGCGTTGGCGCTGCTTCTGCCGAATGATTTTTACACGCTTCTTACGTCACCGCAAACTCTGCCAAATCGAAATTAGAAAATTCTTGAGGGATACTGTTTATCCCTTTTCTTTAGGGCCGACAGGGTGTCGAGACGTGGTCTTTAAATCCCACGTGGAGTTGGACAAGGCTTGCAACCCCTTGGTAGTTGTATTATCACTGCTTTAACCCTTTGCACTACGATACTTTTCACTGTGCGTTGATCAGCATTTATTTATCTTTAATATTTCTAATAAAAGGACCAGATCATTTTTGTTCCTTTTATTGTCTTTATGTGCTTTTCTTTCTAAGCTTTGACAACAGAAGAATTTATTTCTATTTCGATATAAATTAATAATATTAATATTTATTAGATCTTGTATGGAATATGTATCACGAGTCTCACGCGTTGTAATAGTACAAAGGGTTAACATCGCGAACATACCGTCGTTTATCCAAATCTCAAAAATTCCACGTTTTCCGCGTTGATAATACTTCGACGAACCTCTTTCGACAATTAATAATTAATACACTCGTTCAGCAAGCGATCCTCGTCGAACACAAATTTTTCAAACAATTCCGCATTCCTTCCACGTTGATCTCAATAATCCGCGCCGGTGTTTCGCCGGGCTCCGTCGCGCGCACGATGAATTTTTCAAGCGGCCGATCCGTCCGTCGTTCCTCGCCGGCAATCGTGCTTACCCGATTAAAGCGGCGTAATGATTAAACGAAACGGAAAAACGGACGATTAATACGGCGCGGAATAATCGTGGGGCGAGCGCGCGCGCGCGGGGGTTTTAGTTTCTAAGCGGGAACGCTGGACCGTGTGTGTGTTTACTTACGAGCCGACCGGGTTCCCGAAGCGTGCGTGCAATTAATACGGCGGAACGCGGGCGGCCAAAAGGGGGGGGGGGGGG
>NW_027589411.1:0-1028 GCF_028453695.1 Augochlora pura
ACCCCCGTTTAGAAATTCTCTCGAAATCTCCTACGCCGAAGGAAAAAAGAAACCTTACGAAAATTTTCCGACGAATTTAACCGTACGAAAACTCCTAGGAAAATTCGTGAGAGAACAATTTTTAACAAACGTTATTGCCGAATTAGTTCATTAGCACTGTTTCGTTGTTAGTGACAGAAAATATTTATATTTGAACGAAGTCGATTTCTGCTGCGATTATAGATATAGTTAGTGGGAAAATTTGATTTTCATTTTGGTTTTGAAATTTTCAAATTGTTTGCTTTTTGTTTTATTTTTCAATAATTTCGAAACGTTAAATGTCTTAAATTAGTTTAATGTTGTTACTGTTTGAGATCAGTTCTATAATTTTTAATCAAATAATTATTATTAAATAATTACTAAATAATTAATTAAATAATTCATTTCCATACGAGAGAAATTGAAATTAGTTACTGTAACATGCTACTTACACTATTTCTCTGTTTATAATTATGCCTGCTGGCTGTACGATGCACTTTTAAATACATATAGAAATAATAGTTTATATACTATACTACAACACTTTCAATACTATAACGATTAAACGAATGCCACTTCTTCCTTCGACCGATTGACTCAGACTGCTCGATAATCGTCCTTTCGTTATTGACATGCCTCAACGATCGCGCGCATTCGCACAACAATGTTTGCGCATCGCTCGACGACTCTATCATCGACAACAATCATTCCAACGCTCTATAGTATAATGATCATTTGTGTATATCTAAAAAAAAAAAAAAATATTTATCCTAATGATCCCAATCTCCGCTATAAAAATTCCGGAAAATGAAAGCAAATAAATGAATAAAGTTCCATTCTCACCAACAAATTTCGAACATCGTCCGTCACCGTAAAAATGACTGCCGCAAAAAAATGACTGCGGCAAAGCAGCGAACCTCCTGTCGTCGTGGGAGGCTGTTTCTCGCTAAGCGTCCAGGGAGAGGTAGAAAAGACCGATGCAGCCCGACGATCCCGGTTGCATTCTGTTC
>NW_027589412.1:0-1028 GCF_028453695.1 Augochlora pura
ATTACGTTGCATTGAAAGATTCTATCGAAGTGGAGCTGCTGATGAAAGAATCGGTGACAGCGAAATACATACTACGATCATACTTCGGTAAAAACAATCAACAAATTACTAATGAAGCTGTAATAACTTGATTGCGAAAAGAAATTCCAGTAAATTGCTAGAAAGCGTCTGAAAATAATCGTTTATCGTCCAAATGCTAATCTGAATTTTACTGCATGCATTAAATACCGTTTGCACTTATTTCGATTTAGTTTAGTATTATGTTACTATTAAAAAATATTGACAAAAGAAATCATTAGTAATATAAAATTATTCTGGACGTTAGTTCTGGCGTGTGCAGGAACAACATGCCTATTTGTAAGCCTGGGACTGACGACGTTCTTTCAAACAAATATACAGCTTCGCTTTTTACGCCTCTTGGGATTTTTTTACAATAACAAAAGCGCGCAAAGCGATTTATCTTGTTGGAGCATCATATTTGCAGTAGCGTATGGTTTACTATCGGTATCCTGCACAGAAGGAAACATTACTGTTGATGCTACCTATTTAAGTGGACTCTTGGAAGTTGCTAGCTACATTTAAATTCATTGTGGATACCGCCATGTCGTCTTTCCGATGGTTCAACACTAGCATTTACACACGATTTGAGGCCTTTGTTCTTATTTCTTGTTCCAACAGTATCAATTATACCTTTCCGCTTTCAATTACCGAATACGAAATGCAGTGGACAAAGTGGCAAACTCAGATACAAAAGATGTAATAGACCTACGGCCAGCTGTGGAAATGCATCTTCGAGCTATTAAGTTGGTACCATAATTCAGACAATATTCAAATATCCAACTATAACTGATGCACGTTGCTCTATATGTTTCTTTCTTGTTTTATTTATTTTTCATCATTTGATCGACAATACATCGGCACATTAACAATATACGGCACATTGACAAACGAAGACACGCGAAAAAGTATACGGACGATGTGATGAAAACATCTTTAGTTATAATGATAGTAGTTGTTGTCGCGTTCGG
>NW_027589413.1:0-1027 GCF_028453695.1 Augochlora pura
GGGGTATAAAAGGGCCACGTTTCCCTCTCGCATCGGGCAGTACGCAATCTCGCAGGAAGCTACGCTCACGTCAGACATATCTTCGCAACTACGAGTGTATCAAGACAACCACCACCCAAACAAGCTATCGCAGATAGCCATCACCAGCAGTGTCAGTGCCACAGCCGACCGGAAAACATCAAAACCCGACAAGCAACAACATTGAAACCGAGAGGAAGGTCCTTCAACCATTGCCGCCCAAGCGCACGGCAAATTTCGCAGACTCCCCGCCAGTCTGCAGGCGATTCGCCAATGACTTAACCTACACTACAACCGAGGACAGCACGATGCTACAGGCTAACATCCCTACAAAAAACAGGTATGACATCCTGTCTTCATTCGCCAGCAACCCCAAATCAGACCTAGATAAACACGATCCCACCCCTACCCCCATCCCCACCCCGCCAAGCTCAGACGATACACATATCAAAACTAAACCACCCCCGATATACATAAACAGTTTTAATGGCAATATCAAGGCCCTAACTCAGGCTCTTCTAGCCGACTACGGGCCAAACTTCTCGCTTAAGTACCTTGGCAACAAGGTAAAAATCCAACTAAACGAAAACAAACACCACACAGACCTGCAACATAAATTGAGACAAGCAGACAAGCCCTTCCACACATACACACCCAACCATGAGAAGTCCCTTGTGGTAATACTCAGAGGACTCCCCAACATAAACACTCAGGACATCCAAGAAGAAATTGAATCTCTCGGATTAAAACCCAGCGTTATCACCCCTCTAGGCAGCAAGCTCGACCCGAGCAAATCCCAACACACAATCTATAAACTCACCTTCAGCCCAGGCACATCATTTAATGCGGTGAACAAAATTGGTCACCTCTTTTACAGGGCTCACAAAGACCAACCTTCACCTCCCCGTGGTGTGGGCCTGGGCAACATTCTTACTCAATAAGGTGGCCGACGAAGGCAATGGCACGTTATTTGCTGGGGGCAGTTTAGCGTGAATCTCGTTGGACGTCA
>NW_027589414.1:0-399 GCF_028453695.1 Augochlora pura
ATAACAATTGAGTTCATCTTGAGCTGCGTGCGATGCAGCAAGCTTGATTTGTACGCAAGTTAAACGCTGCCATCGCACCTGAAGTCGTTGTTCTTGCAGCAGAGAACGTGACCGCCAAGGAACATCGTGCATCTGGCTCCAACAATCTAAATTCAATCGGATCATGAGATTTTGACGGACAAGCCGACGTTGTTGACCTTTCTACTCATGTTTTCTACATCGGACGAGCACGCGGTAAGTTTTCATAACAATTTGGATCATCTTTGATGCTTGCAGTGCAGCAAGCTTGAATTGTACGTGATATAAACGCGCACATCGTAATTGTAATCGTTTTTCTTGCAGCAACGAACGTGTTCGCCACGCAGCATCGGGCATGGCTCCAACAATCTCCATTCAATC
>NW_027589414.1:499-1027 GCF_028453695.1 Augochlora pura
GGAACATCGTGCATCTGACTCCAACAATCTCCATTCAATCACATCATGACATGATGACGGACAAGCAGACGTTGTTGACCTTCTTTCTACTCAAGTTTTCTACATCGGACTATCACGCGGTATGTTTTAATAACAATTGAGTTCATCTTGAGCTGCGTGCGATGCAGCAAGCTTGATTTGTACGCAAGTTAAACGCTGCCATCGCACCTGAAGTCGTTGTTCTTGCAGCAGAGAACGTGACCGCCAAGGAACATCGTGCATCTGGCTCCAACAATCTAAATTCAATCGGATCATGAGATTTTGACGGACAAGCCGACGTTGTTGACCTTTCTACTCATGTTTTCTACATCGGACGAGCACGCGGTAAGTTTTCATAACAATTTGGATCATCTTTGATGCTTGCAGTGCAGCAAGCTTGAATTGTACGTGATATAAACGCGCACATCGTAATTGTAATCGTTTTTCTTGCAGCAACGAACGTGTTCGCCACGCAGCATCGGGCATGGCTCCAACAATCTCCATTCAATC
>NW_027589415.1:0-1027 GCF_028453695.1 Augochlora pura
GCACCAAGTCGATAGTCGAGAAAACAGTCTTACCAGACAGACGCTGTACAAAGTCCTCGATATGTGGCACAGGATATCTATCCGCGATTGTCCTCGCGTTTAATGCACGATAATCGCCGCACGGACGTCACTCGTTACCTTTTTTGGGGGCCAAGTGAAGTGCCGATGACCACCAGCTCTCCGATCTCCTCCATGCTGTGCCATCCCTGACCATGGCCTTGAATTCGGTCTTCGCGATCAACAGCTTGTCGGGTGCAAGTCGTCGTGGTTTGCACGATACCGGTGGTCCCTCCGTGGTTCGGATGTGATGCTGTGTGGAGTGCCCCGTCGCTCGATGTCCTCCCGACGGTCGCGTGATGTCCGGGAATTCGGCGAGAATCGAGTGGTATCTCGTATTCCCCGATATCGCCCGGATGCTCTCTGTTCGGCTAGGGAATACCCGTCCACGCGTTTGCAGGGTCGTGATCCCGTCGAGGAGCCTCTTCGCGCACAGGTCGACAAGGAGGTGATAAAAACTCAAAAAGTCGGCTCCGATGATGAGCGTCGTGACATCCGCGATGACGAATCGCCACATGAAATCCCGTCTCAGGCCGAGGTTCAAACGCAGGGAAACGTATCCGTACGTTGAGATTTTAGAGCCGTTTGCCGCGTGAAGTACGTACAGTGTCTTTTCGCGCGGGTCACTCACACGCGAGCGCGGATACACGCACCAATCGGATCCGGTGTCCACCATAAAGTTTATTTTTGTGTCGCGATCTGTTACGAACAGGCGGCTCGTCGTCGGCCTAGAATCGCTGGCCGCCGCTAACGATCGGCTCGGTTGTTTCCCGGTCGGGAAATGCATGGGTCACGGCATTTTCTCGACGCGGCGGCGATTTGCGGGCGCGGATTCACTTCGTTTACCGCGTCCGCGAGAGAGGTCAGCTCGGTCAAACCGTCCTTTTGTCGCGTCAGCAACACCGTTTGCACGCACGGTGGGTGGCGTCCCAACCACAATGTTTTTAAAAAATCATCGGACACTGTGTCG
>NW_027589416.1:0-1027 GCF_028453695.1 Augochlora pura
TAACAACGTGCAGTTTTTCCTAGAATTTTATTGCAAATATTTTTTCCAATTAACTGTAAGGGTAATACGAATTATAATTGAGCTTCTTATGCTATTTTTTATTGCTTTATTGTAACGTAACGTTGCAACAAATTGCGTTCTGGCATGCGTTCTACTATCACATTCTGTATTAAAAGATACAGCCAGTATTTAAAAAATGCAGACAGTATTTAAAAAATGCAGACAGTATTTAAGAAATGCAGACAATATTTAAGAAATGCAGACGAGACTATAATTAAGTAGGACAATCTCAAAATAGTGGCAAACGTTCCCCTTAGCCGTGAAAGGGCGGAACAAGTCAGAAACGAGCGCCGCGAACAATTGTCAGAAATAAAGGTGGCGTGGGGTCGGAAACGTGTCGTCGCTGTCCGCTTCGAGGACCTCCGCGATTCTCGGATAACTTCCCGACGAGTCATCTCTGGAAACACGTTCGGCTTTCTCAGTCAGAGTGCCACCTGGAGGCCTTTGAAGGGCCCCGGGAGATTCCCGGGCAGGTAATTGGAAGGGCTGCGGGACCCTTTTCTGCGACGGATTTTCAACCGCTTGCATTGCACGCGTTTAGAAAAACAAAGAAAGAGAGCGAGAGAAAAAGCAAGAGAAAGAGAGCGAGAGAAAAAGCAAGAGAAAGAGAGCGAGATAAAAAGCAAGAGAAAGAGAGAGAGAGAGAGATCCCTGAATTATCTATTCTTCTTTGAGTTGCAGCCGAGCAGGGGAGACTTAGTTTGCTCACGTCGGAGAAGCACACCGGTGCACCGGATTTTCCGCATTTAATCTGAGTGTCGCGGAACGATATCACGATATCTTGGCTCTTCTTTATTTGTGGTGCGATAAGTCCCGGGCGACGGCATGGCAAAGTTTGCCCACGGGGAATCGACGCGCCACAAAAACATTCTTCTAGACGCCGTCGTCGCCGTCTCTCTCTCTTTTTATTTGCTTCAAATTCCACGGCCAATTCATGAACGATCGGCGAAACCTAAGAGATTTCCCT
>NW_027589417.1:0-1027 GCF_028453695.1 Augochlora pura
GCCGATTTCGATCGACGGCTTCCACTCGAATCTACGTAAACGTTCTCGCAGGACTGTGGAGATCATTCGTACGATCCGGAGCATTGTTCGAAATCTTAATTACTGACATTGCGAAGTCGAGGGCAACGGATTCGGAGGGAATAAGGGGAACGAAGTCACGTGGGTCTTATGAAAGTAGAGAATGGTAGAATGTCGGACGTAAACGGTTGAATACGTGCGTTTGCCATTTAAATGCATGTCCGACATTTTTTCATGTTTATTACACTGCTAAAATTCAGATGTCGCTTGAGTAAGTGCTCGGTTTAATATACTACAAAATTGAGAAATATGTGATGTTGAAACAGCACTTCGAGTGCAAAGGGTTAATATTTCGAATGTATCAAAAATTAAGATCCATAACGAATGATTTTTGTAGCTATAAAGAATTTTCAACTTCTTTGTCACTATATAGAATTTAATACCTTCTGTTCTTTTATAAAATGAAGAAAATAATATCTCTCCAATCGTAAATCGGCATTATGTAACCGGTAATTATTCGAACTTTCACTTATGCTTTAAATCTCAGCAGTTACTTCGTTAAAATAAAGAGCTCGATGAAAATTACGAAATTCATTTAACTGACAAATGCATTTTAAAATTCTTGCGTTATTATTCTTGCATTTATTATTCTCGCCTTAGGTTGCGAGATAGAATTAATCATCAAACAAGCGCAGACGATGAAAAGCGTTTTGGGGGTTATGGTACTCGTCCGAGTCGACTGCGTTCGCTCGATTGAAATCAGCAAATACGTAAAACGCATCGCATTCGTAAACATTCCATTGTAAACATCCCATTGTAAACGATCAAATAATCCTTCAATTCCTTGTTTAACGTCCTATACAATTCGCTTGTCGCGTCCGTTGTATACCGTGCGCGCATGCGCGTTGGGTAAGGGCTGCAGGACACGTATTATATTTCCATGAAACATGTATTTACGGGTATATCATGCCATTTGTATCCATCTCAATTAGGAAATACAACGTTGTTT
>NW_027589418.1:0-1027 GCF_028453695.1 Augochlora pura
AGGTCAGTTTGAGTGCCAAACTCCCTGACGGTTTTGGTATCCGTGGCCTCATTGTCATCAGTTTGACATTGACCTTCAACCATAACAGGGACCGGGATTGTACGGTCTGTCAGAGCCAGCCCTTTAAATGCCCTCTGCATTACGTTCACCTCTTTGATCACTGTGGTTAATAGCCTGCTGGTCTCCGTGCCTGTTTCTCCATCGGATCTGACATGGTTTTGGAGGGTTTTTGCAGCTGCCCCAACCTTCTTCACACGTAGTAGAAGAGTGTTCCCCGAAGTCGTCGTGGGTGATTTGGAGACGGCATCATCCAGAGAGAGCTCTTTCCTCGGACTCCGCTTCCTTTTTTTATAAAACTTCTTTCCTAATGGGGGTGAAGAACCCCCACAGGAATCCGAAGACAGCACTTCGATGGGTCTCTTATCTTCCGTGACCTGACAAGCCAGGTCGCTGGTTGATCGTGCTTTCGTCATAGAGGGAGGAGTTCTCGTAAGACTGCTACGCGGTCGAAAAGGAGAATTTCCCGCGTCTATGACTTCGATCGGTTGGCTGAATGGCGTGGGTGTTGACCTCAAACTATCGTCTTTGCCAGCCGTTATCCCCGGCCTGAGGTGGCGGGTGCACGCAATCCCCAAATCCTCGCCTTCATCTCCCCTCCTGGTGGATTTTGGAGCCGTCCTGGTAGAGGAAGCTTTCCTCCCAGTCGCTCCTCTAGCCGCCTCACCCTCCTTGGATAAATCCCTAGTTTTTGTTTTTTGTTTATTTAAATTCTCCATGCTGGTCCCACGAATAAGGTCGGAAGCAGAAGTCACCCCGGGCAGAGCCGCCATGCCCGGGGAAGGCTAATCCACCCAGGGGGTCGCCAGGTACCCTGGGGTTGACTGCTAATGACTGGTGCACCCACCAGCCACGCCTGCCGCAAAGGACAGACGCGCCCTCTTCGCCGCGCATACACTGCTTGTGGCTAGGGATTTTTTATAGAGGTTGTCATCCTCGCGGTCCGGCCGGTTAAGGCAAGACCCCCGTT
>NW_027589419.1:0-412 GCF_028453695.1 Augochlora pura
AAGGGTATGTAAGTAAGGTACAACATAATATCCAAAAATTAAAAAGAGATAGAAGAAGATACAAGGGAATTTAAGTGTATATAAGTGAGATACAACAAAATATCTAAGGATATTGAAGTGATAGGTGAGGATACAAGAGAAGTTAACTGTATATAAGTGAGATTCAACATAATATCTCAGGATATAAAGGAGATAGCAGAGGATACAAGGGAATTTAAGTGTATATAAGTAAGATAAAACATAATATCCAAGGATAAAAGGGAGATAGAAGGGGATACATGTTAATTTAAGTGTATATAGGTGAGATACAACATAATATACAAGGATATAAAAGAGATAGAAGAGGGTACAAGGGAATTTAAGTGTATATAAGTAAGATAAAACATAATATCCAAGGATATAAAAGAGATAT
>NW_027589419.1:512-1026 GCF_028453695.1 Augochlora pura
GAAGAGATAGAAGAGGATAGAATGGAATTTAAGTGTATATAAGTGAGATCCAACAAAATATCCGAAGATAAAAAAGAGATAGAAGGGGATACAAGAGAATTTAAGGGTATGTAAGTAAGGTACAACATAATATCCAAAAATTAAAAAGAGATAGAAGAAGATACAAGGGAATTTAAGTGTATATAAGTGAGATACAACAAAATATCTAAGGATATTGAAGTGATAGGTGAGGATACAAGAGAAGTTAACTGTATATAAGTGAGATTCAACATAATATCTCAGGATATAAAGGAGATAGCAGAGGATACAAGGGAATTTAAGTGTATATAAGTAAGATAAAACATAATATCCAAGGATAAAAGGGAGATAGAAGGGGATACATGTTAATTTAAGTGTATATAGGTGAGATACAACATAATATACAAGGATATAAAAGAGATAGAAGAGGGTACAAGGGAATTTAAGTGTATATAAGTAAGATAAAACATAATATCCAAGGATATAAAAGAGATAT
>NW_027589420.1:0-5391 GCF_028453695.1 Augochlora pura
ATCTTCCAATTCCTCAACCCTAAACTCTCCTGAATTATTCCAACATAACTCGCAACACTGAAAGAGCGGAGCCCTAACGGAGGGATAAGGGATCGAGCGGGTTCCTCGGAATGTTCTTCGGCACTCTTCGTGGTCTATCGGTTGATCGAACCGAACCGAATCGAATCGAATCGAATCGAATCGAATCGAATCGAGTCCGGTAGAATCGACTCTAGCCTTGCTGATCGAACCGAATGGAGCCGAGTTGAAACGTGGCCACGATAGTTGGAGAAACGGGACGAGTGAGAGAGCGAGAGAGAGAGAGAGAGAGAAAGAGAGAGATCAGTGGAAAGGTGGTGCCAGAAGGGGGACCGGAGGAGACCAGCGGGGGGGGGCTTCGACGGAAAAAAGGAGCAGAAGATGAAGATGGTGGGCGTGGGCGTGGGCGGAATGGACAGAGGTCGGGGTAAGAGGGGGGGGGGGGGGGGGGACGGGACGAGGGGGGTGAGGCAACAAAAGAGCGAGCTGTGCGGCTCCCCTTTCAAAGTATTTCTATGACGTTGCCGCGTTTCGTGGTTCATTAGTGAAAAAGGGTTTCCCCTTTGTTGGCCGCGATACCATTGCGAAATGCTCTCGGTGCGATTCTATATCGCCGTCTACTCAGCCTTCGCGACCATTAGCCGGTTATTCGAAGCAACTACTTTGTCAGACGTTCGCGAGAATTTTCGATGATAACGGGCCGTCCCCCCCCCTGGTCGAACCGTTCGACCCGTCTCGCGTCGCGAAACCACACTCCATCTCTCTCCTTCGCTTTCTGTCTATCATCGTATCTTCTTCTCTTTTCCTCTAGCTTTCTTTCTCTCCCTATGTCTCCCTCTCTTTTTCGTTCTTTCTTTTTCTTGTTCTTTCTAATCCTCTCTCTCTCTCTTTCGTTCTTTCTTGCCCTTTCTAATCCTCTCTCTCTTTCTCTCTTTACGTTCTCTCAGTCTCTTGCTCTCACTTTGTCAAAATTACTCTAGCACTTTATTTCTCTATCTTGCTATCAATGCATCAGTTTCTCTTTCTCTCGACCTTCTTGCTCTCTATATAGAATTTTCTCTTGCTCTTTCTCTCTTCCTCTCTTTCTTTCTCTTAGTCTCTATTTCCCCCTCTCTCTTTCTTTTTCTCGTACTGTCTTCGCTCTCGGTCTCGAGTCCGGTCGCTGCTCTCGATCGATCGAACAAATCGAACGAAATGCATTCTGTCACGAATGCGCACCGTCTTCAGTAACCAAAGACCATACTCACGCGAACGCTGAAGAAAAGCGGACGTCGATCATCCTCCCGTCAATTCGACGGATTAGAAAAGAGAGTCACTCTTGCGACTCCAACCTTCTTAGCAAGTCGTGCTCTCTCAATTTAAAAAAAAGAAATTTAGAAATCGTTAAACAGCAAAGTTGAAGTCTAGATTTGCTATAAACCATTAACACTGGTTCAGCAAACAAAACATAGCGATCAAGAAAAAAAGGATAAATTACATCTATGCGACAAATGCCACTTTTGCAATAAAAATTGAGAAGGATGAGTTTCAGAAAAATTATTACAAATTTCCAGTTAAGATCGCATCGAGCGCAAAGGGTTAACGCGGTCGCGCGAATCAGTTCGCCGCGTTTCCCGCGTCGACGGCCATCATCCTCCGCGATCGAGGATGTTCCCTAGATATTCCGCGATTTCCGATTCTCCGTAGCACGCGCGTATAAAAGAATGACTCGCAGCGGAATGGATGGCAGCGTTCGCCGGTAGAGGAGAGGGGTGGGGAGGGTAGGGCCGGGGGCCTCCCGAAAACGGGATTTCCAGGACTCGCCCGAGTTCGAGAGTATCGGCGCGGACGTTGGAAGGCGGCGGGCGGCGGGCGGCGGGCGCCGGTTTTTTGCAATTAGCAAAATGAGAGAGGAGGAACAACCGGGGAGCCTGCCGGAATGAATGCAACACGCCGAGGCATTGTAGCCGGGGCCGAGCTGCGTATCCGTTGCGCGAGCGGGGCGCCGTTGCGCGCCTATCCATGATAATTTCTCGGACGAACCGCCGCCGCGCTTCCTCCGGCCCGGTTTTTCTATCGCCTGCCGTCTGTGAAAGCAGCCACCGCCGGCTGGCATATCTGGCACGTCGAAAGCGCTATCTGGCCCAAGTGACGAGCCCCGGCATCCCGAGAGCCGCGGGAATTCGAGCCAGGAGCGGAGCGGGGCTCGCCGGAGAGAAGCGGAGAGAAATGGACCGAAGCGGAGAGATGCGAAGGGAAGCGGTGGGAACTGTGGGGAACCTAGGGGAAGCATTGGGAACCTAGGGGAAGCGTAGGGAACCGAGGGGCAGCGTAGGGAACCGAGGGGCAGCGGAGAGAAGCGGAGAGAAGCGGAGGGGAGCGGAGAGAGCCGAGATCCCGGGCACGGAGCGTGAAAGCGCGGAAAAATCGTAAATGAGACAGCTACCGGCGATGCCGGACTTTTCAACCAGAAAAAACTGGCGTCATTATCACCGGCGAAAACCATTTACCGTCGCGTCGACGATAAATATTCAGCTGCGAGCGGCGCCGCGCCGCGCGTTCCATTCCCGCTTCTCCGCGAGCCGCGCGGTGCATCGCCGGTGCATCGCGCCGCGGGCCAACCGGGGACGGGCTGTTCGCGATCAAACGCGAAATACAATTTGCGAGGTGAAAAAGGGGCTAGCAAGCGAGCTGGCGAGCAGCTCGACGCTGATCCAGGATTTGCGGCAGCCACGCCGAGTCCATTTTTGTGAAATCCACCCTCGCCCGGAGAAAGATTGTCCCCCCCCCCTCCCTCCCGCACTCGATTCCGCGACCGAAGGAAACGATTCGATCCGAAGCTGAACCGAGGGCGGTTCGCTCCTCCACGGGCCGCCGAAAATATCAAAAATACGTCGACGGTCCTTTTCGTTTTCACGGAATATTCCGTCGAATTATATGAAACGTATCGTCGAATTATATGAAACGAATCGTCGAATTATATGAAACGTTCCGTCGATCCTCGATGCGACTCTGATTTTCTAGCGACGGTATAAAGGTGTCGAGAAATTGGGGCGCGATCGTATAGAAGTAGATCTGAGTTATTTTTTTATATTTATATTTTATATAATTATTATATTTTTATATTTATTATATTTTTATATTTATTATTATTGTCATTATTATTACTTGCTATAATTTTGTGTATCTAGTTATTATATTTATCGCATTAAATAAACTGTAATACTTTTACAAAACGTCATAAAAACATCGCGAGACAAAGGAATCACGCGGCCGGTGTGTTTCGGCCCCGGAAATGGGCCGCGCGCGGCCGCTTTCTGGTCGCCGCGCGAATCGTTCGAGTCGAGTTAATCGGAATTCCGTAAATCGACGGGAGAATTACGAGAATCCATTTGTCGATGCCGCGCGCCGAGAATTAGGGCCCCCCCCCACCGAACCCCTACGGCGCGCGAACACGACCAAAATTTCCGTAAACGAGACTTTAATTTCGAACGCGACTAGAACAAGTTGCCACGCTGTTGTTCGCAAGAACGTATTTAAGTGACAAACGCTCTCGACATAGAGTCGTTGTGAAACCGATGAGAATTGATAATTGAAAGTTCAGAGCTCGAAAGCTCTTAAAAGAGGTTAGGTGTCAGTTAGTCAATTTATTTTTGGTTAGATAATTATATAAAGATTATGTCAATCGCCGCGTTGATTACGTCGTCATATCTGGGTGACATTAATTTCTGGCCAATTTTGGAAATTCATTTTTATTGCAATATATTCGAGCAAAATGAATTCGACTGTGATTTTTCGATTGCGAGAGAGTTCTAACGTCGTTCCCTATGATAAACGTGAACTTTTTAGTTTGATTTTAACTAATTAAACTGCTCTAAAAGTATGTGGGTATTTTAGTGTCTAATTGTCATCGACAAACGTGTTAACGGCGCCACTCGACCGTAAAGGGTTAAAGACGTCCACTTAACGAGCAATCGTGCAACGATCATCATAAACGCGCCCTATAGTATCTTTGTCATCCGCGCGTGCCCTTGTTTGCACACGCGTGGAATGAAATCCGCCGCGAAAGGGATCGTTCTTCGCGCGACAAACATCCACGGAGGAATTGAATTCATCGGCGTTAAACCGGCTCCCTCGAATTTCCGCGTGTTTGCAGCGGTCCGGGCGCGCGCGACGCCCTCCCCCATATTCCCTTGCGACAACACCGCCGCCAGTTTGCGCCGATTTGGCAAGCCTGGAAATTGCCAATTACTAATGCGTGACCAATACCATGAACAACCACCGCCACCCCCTCGCGCTCTGCCGGGAGCCGCAACAATCTGAGCTGCGCGATCGAAAACTCGATCGTCGCGCGACGACCGTGCCGCGGGACCGATTCCGACGATCCGCCTCCGCTCGATTCGATCCCGTCGCGTTTTCTCCGTGCAATTCTCGAATCTGCTGAGAAACTGGCCGTCGTCGCGTTTCTTCGCCGAGTGGAGATCGTTCTGTTGTGCGGCGGTGTAAAATGATCGGGGTCTCTTGTTATAGTTATCGTAGCAGACTGAACTGTAGCAAGTGAAAACAGATAATAATAAAAATAGTTCGCGTTGTTAATACTACATTTAGGGAGCAATAAAAGCAGCTATTTTTTTTTTATTAATTTATAAGGATAATTGGATATAATATTTGTATGGATTTTTAGCTGGCATTGAAATATTTATCGCTAATAATTTATTGAATTGATAACTCGAAAATTGTCTTTAAAATGCTTCTTAATCCTAGTTATTTTACTATAAACTATTATTAATTTATTTATTACTTATTAGTTATTATTAACCACGTAACCTGCTGTCAGATTAATTTCACGAAGCTTATGGAAAGATTTAAGTATCAAAAGATTTGAGGTTTCCCTGTACAAGGTGCATTTATTTATACAATGCTGTTAAATAATACATTTAAGCGTCTACAAAAGTAAAACATAAAGGAACATCTCTTTTTATTTGTTTTACGGCCGCATCAACCCGAGGGTCGTTAGCAGCCGTACAATTACAGTAGCCACTTATTGCACAGTAATTTGTAGACTGCGGATTTTATGCATTTTATTTAAAAAAAAAAAATATATGGTCAGGTGGAATTTCAAACGCTGAAACTGTGAAAAGGATATAACAACGTTTCTCTGTTATTTTTAACTCCGTGCAGTTATTAAAGAAAAACATTTTTAGTTGAGTCGTTGCTATTCGTGGGAATTTTTATTTTCCATAGAAATTCGTAGTCTACAAATTTGATTATTAGTTATGTTAATAATAAGTTAACCTCTTAGCTGTGAGGATGTCATTTTGACATTAATTTTGTATGTTTTTTATCGGACGAACTGGATGCAATTTCTCTTTACAAGTTCTAGAATTATTCTAA
>NW_027589421.1:0-1026 GCF_028453695.1 Augochlora pura
AATTAAAGAGGAGACTTCGCTCTTTAAAATACGCTAATTTTCATTGTCGTACGATTTTGTTGAACGGAGTTACGATATTTCGAATTTGCATAATTTTTAACAATGTCGAAAGATAGGAACCGTCGCTTCTCCTACGATGTTTACACTCCGTCAATTTTCTACAGTAACAATCAATTAGTAGAAATTAAAGTAGAGACTTTGCCCTTTAAAACAAGCTAAGTCGCATTGTTCTACGATCTTTTTTTCGTAGACGATTCGACGACGGCGAACGAGCACGGCCCGATAATTCCTTAACAATGAACTCCCCTCCCTCTCGGAGGGGTGGAAGGGGGGGGGGGGCTCCGCGGACCCGGACGGCCGCGAATTTTTCCCGGCGCCGTCGGCGACGGAAATGGAACGGAAAATACGGGGGGAACTTTAAAAACGGTGCCCGGACTAAATGAGAAATAAAATCTGAATCCGCCGGCGGGGAGGCAGGGGGTGGGAGGGAGGCGGTGCGAGCGTCCCCGGGAGCCGGATACGTCGCCTCGGACCCGGACTGCAACGACAGATGGGAACTAATAAATCGCGATGCGCCGCGGATGGATGGACACGCCGCCGAGGTCATCGAGAACTGAAATAAACAAAACATAAAAAAAAGAAGAAAAACACGTATATTCGCGGCCGCGCGTATACAATATATTTTTCGGACGCGTACGGGGTGTCTCGATTGACACATCCTTGAAAACCTCGCGCGGACGCACGATTTATAAAATAAAGACACCTGGTTCTTTAACGTTCGACGAGGGAATTAGGTTACGGTGCGTTCATTATGCGAACTGGTGAACTTTTCCAACCAGTGCATATGGGGACGCATGACATCGTCTCAAACTGTTTATATTTTCTATTTGTTTGTTTTATTCCGGCATAGCCACGAAATATTCTAAACATCTTGAAATTTCAGAATATGTTTTGTTTTTCTCAAAAATTGCAATTGAAATAGCTAATGGTCACTGATTTATACGCGTGACGAGTATACTCGTCAAT
>NW_027589422.1:0-1026 GCF_028453695.1 Augochlora pura
TTAAAGTGGAAGCTTATACGATATATAGGGTGGTCTACGCAATTGTTCCAAGTCATAACTCCGTTATTGTAGCATTTGTAACGTGTATATATATTTGTAACTATGTAAATAATGTAAAATAAAGTGGAAGCAGCGAGAGCGTCGATACGAAGGACGCGGTACTAGCAAGGCGCACTGAGAGCGCAGGTACAAATGGTCATAAACTCGGGAACTAGAAGCGCGCTCATTGGGTCGAGGCTAGGGCGGTTTTAGGTATAAATACCGGAATATTTTTTAGAGAAAAGCAGAAGAGTTTAGTTGAGCAGTGCGAGCAGACGTTCCACCTTCGCGGTATCTACGGCTCTTGCATTTGACCAACGATCCTTCCGCCCTGACTACGGGAACCAAGAGTTCTTGTTTTGAGCAGTGCGAGCAGACGTTCCACCTTCGCGGTATCTACGGCTGTCGTACAAGCAAAGCAAAGAACTTTCCGTCTCACGACCAAGGAAACCGAGAGTATCGGTACCGGACAGCAGACGAGACCCCCGCGGTCACGGCTCTGACCTTTTCCTACTACTCTACGTGCGAGTTCTTAGTGTACCACCGTGTTATACCGGAGTCTTCGTGTGAATCCTCCACGAAACAAATAGAAACACTGTATCAAATCATCACTCCGACTACCAGCTGTTACACATTTATGAAAAAATGCCAAAGGAGAAAGATAAATGGTTCGAAGAACACTACATCTGCAGGTCTTTAAATTTTTTTTAGATGCAGCAGTGCATGTGCAATTAAAAATTGCTTCATTTCTTCAAATAGAAATGCATATTTTTTTACACAAATTGATTCCTCTGTTCATTCTACGTAAAATATGATTAGGGTACCATGGAAAAAGAATTATTAGATCTCAAGATATTTTCAAAAAATGCTTTATTAAAGAAGATATCCAAACCGTATTATTTCTTAAGTGTTTTTACGGCGACTATAGCAAGTTTTATTATTTGATTTGAACGATAAATAATTATTTTCAGCCTTTTTCAACCTTTG
>NW_027589423.1:0-1026 GCF_028453695.1 Augochlora pura
GTACACGCTCGTTCATTATAAAATCAGGTATATTCAGCGCGCGCGCGCGAGAGAGAGAGAGAGAGAGAATTAGCAAGCGTTGAAAATACTCCCCCAAATTACAGTATCTCTCGCGCGACTTGTGTGCCGGAAAATTGTTGGTTCGCCCGGAAATAAACCCGCGCGCGGTTTCGACACAGGGTTCGAAAGGGTTAAGTACCATCCATCGAACGCATTATTGCGCGAACATCGCTCTAATCGCTACCATAAAACTATCGACGATCTCTTACTTAAGTGTAGTAAGCTACAACAACCCTCTCAGTCGACGAACGAAATCTATTTCGCGTCTCAATTTCTATAAAACAATTTTCTTAAAACAATTTTCATAGAACAATTCCTATAAAAGAATTTCTATAAAACAATTTCCGTAAAACAATTCTCATAGAACAATTTCTATAAAAGAATTTCTATAAAAGAATTTCCATAAAACAATTTCTATAAAAGAATTTCCGTAAAACAATTCTCATAGAACAATTTCTATAAAAGAATTTCTATAAAACAATTTTCTTAAAACAATTTTCATAGAACAATTTCTATAAAAGAATTTCTATAAAAGAATTTCCATAAAACAATTTCTATAAAAGAATTTCCGTAAAACAATTCTCATAGAACAATTTCTACAAAAGAATTTCTATAAAAGAATTTCTATAAAACAATGTCCACAAAACAAAAATTCGCGGACCAATCAGATTCTAAAACGACCGAAAAACGTCGCGACGAAGCGCGGCATACTTGCCCGGCAATACCGCGACCGAATAACTTCGAATTGCGGTAATTACGACCAATTAGCGGCGTCGTATCGTGTCCGCGCGGGAATACGCGAACGAAAACGCGGGGCGCTCGCGCGCGAGTACCCCCATCGCCGGTAATATAAATTAATTCGCGGCCGATCCGAAGTCTCCCCGCCGGGTGTGTAAGGAAAATTAATGAACTACCGCGCGCGCGCACGCGCGCGGCCTCCATCAATCACAAATCCTGGTCGTCTGC
>NW_027589424.1:0-463 GCF_028453695.1 Augochlora pura
TATCCCCTTCTATCTCTTTTGTATTCTTGGATATTATGTTGAATCTTACTTATATACATTTAAATTCCCGTGTATCCTCTTCTATCTCTCTTATATCCGTGGATATTATATTGTATCTCACTTATATACACTTATATTCCCTTTTATCATCTTCTATCTGTTTCATATCCTTGGATATTTTGTTGAATCTTACTCATATACACTTAAATTCCTGTGTATCCTCTTCTGTCTCTCTTATATCCTTGCATATTATGTATTATCTTACTTATATACACTTAAATTCCCTTCTATCCTCTTCTATCTCTTTTACATGCTTGGATATTATGTTGTATTTCAATTATATAAACTTAAATTCCCTTGTATCTTCTTCTATCTCTTTTGTATTCTCGGATATTATGTTTTATCTTACTTATATTCAGTTAAATTCTCTTGTATCCCCTTGTATCTCTCTTATATCCGTGGA
>NW_027589424.1:563-1026 GCF_028453695.1 Augochlora pura
TATCCCCTTCTATCTCTTTTGTATTCTTGGATATTATGTTGAATCTTACTTATATACATTTAAATTCCCGTGTATCCTCTTCTATCTCTCTTATATCCGTGGATATTATATTGTATCTCACTTATATACACTTATATTCCCTTTTATCATCTTCTATCTGTTTCATATCCTTGGATATTTTGTTGAATCTTACTCATATACACTTAAATTCCTGTGTATCCTCTTCTGTCTCTCTTATATCCTTGCATATTATGTATTATCTTACTTATATACACTTAAATTCCCTTCTATCCTCTTCTATCTCTTTTACATGCTTGGATATTATGTTGTATTTCAATTATATAAACTTAAATTCCCTTGTATCTTCTTCTATCTCTTTTGTATTCTCGGATATTATGTTTTATCTTACTTATATTCAGTTAAATTCTCTTGTATCCCCTTGTATCTCTCTTATATCCGTGGA
>NW_027589425.1:0-1026 GCF_028453695.1 Augochlora pura
GTATTAAGAACAAATCCAGAGGACAAGGAAAATATGGGTTGATGTCACAATTGGGGCCAGCAACAAAAGCATTCGAAATAATGTCAATAGATACCATTGGAGGCTTCGGAGGACAGAGATCGACAAAGAGATACCTGCATCTATTAGTGGACCACTTCACAAGATACGCGTTTATCGTAACATCCAAAACTCAAAGCGCACCGGACTTCATCAAGTTGGTAAATAAGGTGTTAGAAACAGACAAAATTGGAGTAATACTTGCAGACCAATATCCGGGGATAAACTCAAGAGAATTTAAGAAATTCCTAGTAGAAAAGGACGTTAGATTAATTTTTACAGCCATCAATGCGCCCTTTTCCAATGGTCTGAACGAGAGACTGAATCAAACGCTAGTCAACAAGATAAGATGCAGAATAAATGAGAAGGAAGAAAAAAGAGCCTGGACAACGATCGCTGGAGAATGTATTGATAAATATAATAAAACAGAGCATACGGTAACTGGCTTTACGCCTAAATATTTATTAGATGGCACAGATACCAGCATTTTACCTGAAGAAATAAGAACAAGAAACAATAAAGAAAATTGGATAAGAGATAAAGAACTAGTACTAGGAAGAACAAAAAGATCACACGAATATAACAAAAAGATATTTAACAAGAATAGAAAGAACCACCAATTCAACACAGGAGATCTAGTATATATAGAAAATGGCAATAGGTTGAACAGAAAGAAATTGGACGAATTGAGAATTGGACCTTTCGAAATAATAGAAAAGATATCAGATTCACTATACAAAATAAAAACAGGAAAAGGAAAACAAGAAACTGGATTCTTCCACGCAACAAAACTGCTTCCAACATCAGAGGACGGAAACGAAGACTGATAATTGTGGAAATTACGGTCCTGAGGAGGGGGAGATGTAAAGAAAGTATACTTTCTTTAGGTCGAATTTGCCGCGCGACTCATGCTCCGCGCTGATTCTATTTCAATTACCGATAGATGGGACGACAATTAGCAGGAGAATT
>NW_027589426.1:0-1026 GCF_028453695.1 Augochlora pura
GTTTATTGCAGCACCATTCCTATTTAACACGTTGAATGCCACGGGGGTCACCGGTGACCGGCAGTGACGCCATGGAGGCCACCGGTGACCGGCACTGAACTTGGCAGTGACGTCATGGGGGCCACCGGTGACCGGCACTGAACTTGGCAGTGACGTCATGGGGGCCACCGGTGACCGGCACTGAACTTGGCAGTGACGCCATGGGGGCCACCGGTGACCGGCGCGCTCAGATTTATGAAAATATATATAATTTAAACAAATGACAATACTTATAATTTTTTTATTATTATCATCATCGTTGATGTAGTAGTGGTGTGAGGAAATGAATGCCTTATAAAACATCTGAAAATAGTTTTATTTATACATGAAATATAGTTTCATTATGTGACATTATATGTATCGCATAATAGAAAATTCATCGTGGCGCCACGGACAATTTCTGTAAAATGGGCGTGGCATTCAACGTGTTAACTAAGGACCTACGAAGGAATGGGTCAGTCGCTACCAGGCCAGCCTACCGAGCTAAGTAACAGCTCCTGCAGATTAACAGTTTTCCAGTCTTCATTGTTTCAATAGTAGTCATAAAGCGTAACATTGCGTTATGTTCAAATTGCAATAAGTTACATCGATAAACGTTGATATCATTGTCGCGCGGAGTTGGAATAAACTATTTCAAACATGAGGTACCATTTCATCTCCCAACCTCGTCATCCCAACACTTGTATTTCTTTTTTTTATTTAACGAAATAATTCGATCAGGGACTCGTCGTCGACGAAACTCTCGGCCAATCCCGTTCGAAGAAGGCGAAAGGAAATAAAGCCCACCAGAATCGGGAATCACGGGGGGGAGGGGCCGATTCGTTTGCTCTTTCGGCGGGCAAGCGTTTGAAAATCGGCGCGACCTCTCGCGTCGGTTTGATTCGCTTAGCAGGGAAGAGGATCCCGCGAGCGAATCCACGCGAAGCTCGCACGAACGTCGGCCCGTAATCGATGCCTATTTATCAGCTCCCTCTGCTCCAGCCCCCC
>NW_027589427.1:0-1026 GCF_028453695.1 Augochlora pura
CAAGGGTATAAGAGATATAGAAGAGGATACAAGGGCATTTAAGTGTGGATTAATGAGAAACAACGTAATATGCATGGATAAAAGAGAGATAGATGGGGATACAAGAGAATTTAACTGTATATAAGTGAGATACAACATAATATCCAAGGATATAAAAGAGATAGAAGAGGATTGAAGGGAATTTAAGTGTATGTAAGTAAGATAAAACATAATATCCAAGGGTATAAGGGAGATAGAAGAGGATACAAGGGCATTTAAGTGTGTATAAGTGAGAAATAACGTAATAAACATGGATAAAAGAGAGCTAGAAGAGGATGCAGGGGAATTTAAGTGTATATAAGTGAGATAAAACATAATATCCACGGACAATAGAGAGATTAAGGAGGATACAAGGGCATTTAAGTGTATATGAGTGAGATAAAACATAATATCCAAGGACGGAAAGGAGATAGAAGAGGATACAAGGGAATTCAGTTGTATATAAGTGAGATACAACATAACCTGCAAGAAGAAAAGAGAGCTAGAAGCGGATACAAGGCAATTTGAGTGTATATAAGTGAGGGTCAACATAATACCCCAGTATAAAAGAGAGATAGAAGAGGTTACAGGGGAATTTAAGTGTATATAAGTGATATACAACATAATATCTACGGATATAAGATAGATAGAACAGGTTACAAGCGCATTTCAATGTGTGTATTAGTGAGAAACAACGTAATATGCATGGACAAAAGAGAGTTAGATGAGGATACAAGAGAATTTAACTGTATATAAGTGAGATACAACATAATACCCTAGGATATAAATGGAATAGAAGGGGATACACGGGAATTTAAGTGTATATAAGTAAGATAAAACATAATATCCAAGGATATAGAAGGCATAGAAGAGGATACAAGGCAATTTAAATGTATATAATTGAAATACAACATATTATCCAAGGATGTAAAGGAGATAGAAGAGGATACAAGGGAATTTAATTGTATATAAATAAGATAATACATAATATCCAAGGATATAAAAGAG
>NW_027589428.1:0-1026 GCF_028453695.1 Augochlora pura
AATATGTCTAAGATTTATATAACGGTACATACTGTTGAATTATTTTCTGCTTTCAATTATGTAATCTTAAGATTCATCCCTTGTCATATGTATAATATGATTTCAAATGCTTCAGCTTAACATATATATTTTACTAGTTGAATGTTAAAAATGTATGTGTCGCGAATACTTTTGTGTATGAGTCTACATGTGTGCGTTTCAAAGAAAATGGGGAAAATGTAAGGTTCTGGTACTTAAAGAACAACGTTGCGTTAGTCTTGCAAGAAATTCACGAAAGAAACATAATTGCCTAAACATTTCGGAAATATAACATCCTAGAGTCGAATTTAAAGAGCGAAAAAATTAGGACATAATAATTGTTCATAGTTTACAGTGTGTGGCTCGCAGTAATAGATACATAACTGCAGTAATTTATGCATAGGAATGATCTCTTTATATTACGTTTTTTAATGACATTTGTATTTTCAGAGATTCTATCTATATTTTGAGAAAGTAGAAGTAATGTTCAAGTTCAAGAACGATATAGCCCATATTGTCAATTTATTTGCAGAAAAGTCTTATAAATTTTGTCTTCGTTGAAAAAGCGCAATTGTAGCCACATTTACCCTATTGTGCTCCCTCTCTAAATACTGATCCTTAATAACTGTACATAATGAAAATTTCGTACCTGACATCAAATATGTTATTTATTTATTATTTTGTACTTATTAATTTTAGCGGGCGCTTTAATAATTTTGTAAATATCCCGGGAATCGTATGCAAATCCGAGGAAACATTGTCTGATAAATAAAAACAAATTTAATATTTAACATACTTTAGATTTTATTTTTTATAAATGACACATAATATCGTAAGAAATCTATTTAACGGTCACATTAGAGATAATTGATTTAATGAAATTTCATATTTTCAGTTGTTCTCTTTAAAAATATAACAAAAATGATTTGAAATTTGAGATTATGTAGGCCTAACCTGTGGTAAGCGGCACAGTAATTAACGTGCAGAACGAAAAATAGGTTAAATTGC
>NW_027589429.1:0-1026 GCF_028453695.1 Augochlora pura
ATACTGTATTGTACTGTATTATATTGTTGCGAAGGGTTCGGCCTCGCTTCGCCGGTGAACTCATTCTTAACACTTTATTTATAAATACCACACAATATACAACTCTTATAAGATTAGCTGTACAATAACAATATCTCTAGATAGATCTAGATAGATCTTAGAAGAGTATTATTTATATGTGTCCTCTCACTTTGACAGCTCGAGAGAATCTCGCGTCTCCCTTCTCATTAACCCTTTCACTACGGCGAATCAGTCCGCCGTTGCGCCACTCCTGAACGGGTCCTCCCGCCGAAAGTGTGCACATTGCTATCCAAATCAATTCTCAATCTGTCTAAGTTGCACGCCAGTTGCAATTCTCTTGATGCCATTTTGTGAAGGGCACAACTTAAACACTTTATTGAAATGATAGTAACTTGTAATACTTATAAGAAATGAGAGGATATTTTTAGACAGCAGATGGACGTACCAATACAAAAATTCACTGAAATTCTTTATCCTAAACTTAGTATTTTCGATTTTCCATCCCTTTATGGCATGTAACACAGTAGTAATCGAAAAATGCAGGTATAACGAATATAATTTGAGCGGTGTGTCGTTTATTTGACTCGTCAAAAGATTCACGCATCAGTCGCAAGAGGCTGTGCTATCCAAAAATTAGACCGGTATGTCGGATATATCCGGCGTTCGCCTTTGCGAGTTTTCATATGGATGACCGATATATCCGCAATTGGGCTCTGCGAGTTTCCACGTGGATGACGGATATATCCGTCGTTCGGAGCGAAAGGGCTAAACAACTTCGTTGGCCGGAAACCACCATATCGATGCGACGGCCAACTTCTCTCGATCTTCACAATCGACAGATTCCATCGTAACAATATTATAATATAATACAAAGCGAACGGGTGCTTCATAGTCTTATATTACATTATACTGTATTGTACTGTGTTATACTATAATATAATATAAAAAGAACGGGTCCTTCATAGTCTTATATTACATTATACTGTATTGTACTGTATTATGCTA
>NW_027589430.1:0-1026 GCF_028453695.1 Augochlora pura
ATTTTTATTCTATTCATTTCTTCTTCATTTCTACTCTATTCATTTCTTCTTCATTTCTATTCTATTGAAATCACAATGTTTAATTGATCATTAACACTACTGCCATCAAATCAGCCAAAATTATTGGCTACTGAATTTTTCTTTTAGTACTCGATATAGTAAACATTTTTCCACGAGAAACGTTTAATTAGATTTCTTTATTCAACTATATACCATACTAGAGATCGTACCAAGTATACATAAATTCAATTTTATAGTCATAAAACGATGTGTATACAATATTAGTCGCGTTTAAGACTGTAATTTTCATTCATACTTCCCCAAATTTATTACAAATTAATCTGTCAATTAACAATAGAAAAGAAAATTTTCTCATGTTGTTTTAACATAACTCGCTGGCAGTACATTTCAATCTTCACATGTTTCATTGACACTAAATTGATGGATCTCTAAAAGCACCTGTTTGATTCTTCTTTGCACAGTGTCAACAATTTATTCGGATCTTTAACGATTTTTACTGTAATTTTTGTCCCATAAATTTATTAAATGAATTCCTCATAACTGTATCTTTGCAATCTCAACAATCATAAATTAAAGAATTTAAAAAACCCACCATTTTAACGAGCCACGTAAATCCATTGTTAATTAAGGTATGCAGAAAATTACCGTATGTCCACGTGCATGCATTAAAACGTGTATCAATGTTTCCCGCGCGTTTACCAAACAAGTTCCACCCGAGTGAAATTAATCGCAAACCGTTCGGCGCATCGATATAATTTCCCGTTTCGCGCATTTATCCAGCAGATTTCTAAAAATTCACGAAGCTATTGTTCCGCGACGAGCAATTATTCAGCGATTCGCCATTGAATGGGTGTAATATTCGCCGCGATTTATCGGAATTCCCGCGATATTTCGTTTCCGGCGATATTCGAATGCCTGCCCGAAATGTTTCTGTCAGCCTGCCCCCTCGGTTATATAGCGAACCGAGTTCGCTAGCCAATGCCGGTAACAAATAGGCGAACTGTA
>NW_027589431.1:0-5388 GCF_028453695.1 Augochlora pura
TACAAACTACAAACTACAAACTACAAACTACAAATTACAAGTTACAAATTACAAGTAACAAAGTACAAATTAAAGTAAAAGATAAAAATAATAAAATAAATGATGTGCAGCGTGCAAAGTACAAGGTAAAATATAGCACAATGCGCAACGTAGAAAATATCCAGTATGCAAAATACGAGGCGCAGAGCACAAGGAAGAGAGCATAAAGTAATAAGGAGAATAAAATTCCTGGCAGGGAATCGCATTTATGAAAATCCGGAAATAATTGTTCCGGGTATGAAACGCCCATTGAACTTTTAAGGTCGATTCAACAATTATGAACGGAACGGTACAGCGTTCGCGCATTTTTATTAATTCCATTCGCGGGCACTGTCTTTAATTTGAACGCGCAGCTTGATCTCGCTCGGGTATTATCCTGTGTTTTATAGCGTCACAATGTCCCCCTGTGTGTTCTTGTAAATTCGACCGGCGTTATGCAAGCATTTCGGTCCGTAATCTCCATCTTAATGGGGAAATTAAGCGAATTACTGGTCGACAATTATCCCGGTAATTGAAAATCGTGTTATTATATGGGGCGGGCTCGTAAACCGAGCACCGTGTTGCACCGGCCAGGGCTGCGACACGTTTGCCCAAACATGGTCCCGTTTATTCGGGGTTTATCGTGTTCGATCTGGTTTTATTCCTTATTCCACGGACGTTTGCAACCGTGTCACAACGTTTCGCTGCCGGCGTATGAATGCCGTCGGTCAAGAATGTGTAAGAGCAGGGTTCATGATCAATAAAACAGGGTAATATTATTTTATAACGTGGCGATAAAACTTGTCGGGCTGACAGTTATACGAATTATTTATGTTGTTGCTGGGCGCAAAGCTTCGCAGAACAATATTCCTCGTCCACGGGAAAGGCCTGCTCTCCATAATTCAGCTCGCAGTTTCAAACGAACGCGCGAATGCTTCCAACCGAGAAAATGATAGGGTCCGCGGGTCTGCGGCCATTAGTCGTAATTTGATTTTTATTACGACGTCGTGTAAATGTACGCGAACGCACAAAGTAAATAACGCAGCCGTGACTGTGATTAATGACTTCTTTATGCGGTCTTGATCGTTTTTCGACAATAATTTCCGCTTCTCGTTCACTTGCTTTAAACATATTCTACGAAGCATTTACGCTATTTTTTGCAACACAGTTAAATTAAAATTAAGATACACTTAATTACATTGGTTATTAATATAAATCTTTTTCTGTATTCTTACCTTTACTTCTCTTTGCCAATTTGAAATAAAGAAATCAATCGATATTACTTTTACTTTGAAATAACGTTTCCAAATTCTTTCTAATAGCTATTTTCTATTTCGATTAGAAATAAAGTTTGCTTGCCCGGATCACAGATAAGAAACGAGCCAGCGACGACGCCGCCTAGGTCCGATCCAGAACCGACTTTGATTCGCGCGGAACGCAATATCCGCGGAACCGGATAGATCCGACATCCGATCAGCCGACGTCGTCGTCGTTCCGACTTCAATGCCGGCGTCCGCCTCGTAAAGAGGGTGTTTACAGGCGCATTAAATAGTCCCGATGGAAACTTCGATCAGCGTTACGCAATGCTGTTTCGCGCGGGACGAATAACGATCGGCCATGATTAGATTAATTGGACGCATTAAACTAGTTTAAACTCTGTCCCGGTGCGCGCGTTTCTCCATCGCCGGCACCGTGTAATCCCGCGGTCGTAAAGACGCGTGCACGTGCACACGCCTTCCCTGCACGCGGTTATGGCTTCTCGTCGAATAATTACGTAAAGGCCCGTATCCACGGGGCTCGGGGAATGCTCGGCATTCCGCCGCGGAATGAGAATATTTTTCTCGGTCTACCCCGGCTACCAGCTGACGCGGAATTAAATTATTCCTGCCCGCGAGACTCGTCGGACGTCCCAATGACACCGGTAAGAATCGTTCCCGAACCAGCTATGCCGAGTTCTAATTATTTCTAGTATACCCGTTCGCGCTCAAATCGTCAGGATTTATCGGTGTAGTTCGTGGATGCTGAATTGTGGTGGTTCTTGCCGGGAAAGTCGTAAATAGGTTGCCGATTTTATACATTTATGCTTAACCCTTTGCACTCCGTTGTCCCCTCTCAGGGACATCGTCATTCTAGTATATGACTAAACATTAATGTTTACTAGCGATTTGCAACTATTTCTCGATGTCTACAAATTCACATAAATCGAATATTATTATAATAATATTATATATACATATACATATATAACGAATACTATATAATAATCTAAATGTTCACAAGCGCTGATAGGTAACATCCATGATGGCGCGGAGTGCAAAGAGTTAAAATTAGAAAACGGTGAAAAACATTCAAATATAAAACATAAATAACATTTAAGCTACGATGAAGCTTTTAACATTTTACCGACCGGTAACCTATAAATCGACTTTTTCCACCGATTGGTAGGCTATGAATCGGTTGTCACGATAACCAATAATTTCATATGAATTATTACAATAAACGCGTTTGTTTGTACTACCATAAGCTGCAATATTACTGAATAATTTTCTAAATATTAAATATTTCTCGCAATTAATACAATAAATAAAGTCAAGATAGAAACGAAAATTTAACATTTAGCTAAATTTTTGTAACCGGTCAGTGAGGTGTTAAGAATGCAATTAGGCACATATGATCATGGCACATTCAACTGGATTTTTCGGATGGCGCAACTGCAAAATTTTATCAATACTAAATGTTAGAATTATACTTAGTAATGAGAACAACTTTAATATTTTCTGCTATTTGAACTTTCAATTAGAGCTGTTGTTAATTAAAGGAAGGTGTAAAATATGTATTCCCTTTATGAGATGTTTTCGTTAACTGACAAGATTTAACTTGGTAAAAACAATAAGGATCGGAAAAGATAAAATAAAGTATCGCGCTCATATCATCAGGTGATATGAAAAAATAATTATTTAAAAATAATTATTAAAAAATAAAATAATAAAAAAATTAAAAAAATATATTATTTGCCAGATTGATTGTCCTAGTCAACCTACTTCATGAAATTCAACGCTAAATCTACCAAAATGAAACGTAGTCAAAATGACTGCGTTCATATCTTCTACTTTTCAGTTATCGAAATTATAAAAACTCTTTTATAGAAAATAATTAAATCAATATACATACATATATTAACGGAAGCGTGCATTGGGATAAAAATGACGAAATGTCGAAATACGTACGGTTTTGTCTGCTTTCACAAAGTAAAACATAGCAGTCACTTTTAATTATATTTGTTGTTAACATTTTCGCCAGCAGAAGAACTTAAGGATACTCACACGTTACCTTACTAAAAAATTATATGGAAAGGAAACAAATTTATTCTCGATTCCTACTTATGACAATTAATACAGAGAAGTCTCTATTTTATAAAGTTTGTTTCTTCAGCATTGTTTTTCTTCGCTTTTCTTCTAAATGTACAAAATGAACATTTTGCGACATAATATTCTTCTCAATCATTTTCATCATTCAGAATAGTTACTATCAATTTTTATACGTTTTCATTTATTGTTGTTTAGGAATTGTTTCTTTTTTTTGTTTAGCATTATAACGAGAACATGCCAGTTATTGAAGAATTTTAATCGCTCCTTTCATGCTGCGACGATTAGAACCTATTCGTTTCTTAATTTTCCTAATAAGACCAGACAATTTTTATTTCTTGTATCGTCTTTATTTACCTTTGTTTCTATACTTTGATAACAGATAAATTTATTTTTATTTCGATGTGGAGAAAATTAATAATATCCATATTCGGTTGATCTTGCATAAAACCTTCACCACGAGTCTGACTCATTCTAGTGCAAGGCGTTGATTGTACAACTAGTAAATCTTAAAGTTCACTGAATGTCCTATGCACTAGTATTTGTCAAAATAATCATATACTTACTATTTGTAAGAGATTCGTTATATCATTCTAATTTCGTAACAAATGTGTGCCAACGATTCTAAGCTGATCTAAACGCCAACGAGCAGACGGAACAATGAAAGATGCGAGTGCAACGACGAGCGACGATGCGACACTCGAAACGTTGCTAACAGAAATAAGTTATGGTTTCGTGTTAGCCAACTTTGCCTTGTCTCTCTCTACAATGATATCTCTCTACAATGATATCTCTCTACAATGTGTGTCATTTTTAGCGTGCATTGGTCGCACCGTTGCGAGAGAATACGAGCTATTGTGACGAATTACGGAATATGAAAAGTCAATCGACGCGTCCGAAATTGTTTTAACACATTGATCGCCACGTCACCCAAATGTGGGTGACACCAATTTCTGAGCAATTTTGGAGATTCATTTCTATTGTAATATATTTGAATAAATTGAATTTAACACGTTGAATGCCACGGGGGTCACCGGTGACCGGCACTGAACTTGGCAGTGACGTCATGGGGGCCACCGGTAACCGGCGCGCTCAGATTGATGAAAATATATATAATTTAAACAAATGACAATACTTATAATTTTTTAGTGGTGTAGTTACACCACTACATCAACGATGATAATAATAAAAAAATATAATATAATATAATATGTCTACTGCAGATAATATTTGGACATTATATGTATCGCATAATAGAAAATTCATCGTGGCGCCACGGACAATTCCTGTAAAATGGGCGTGGCATTCAATGTGTTAACTAGAATGTTTCGGATACGAAAGAGTTTTAATGCCATGCCGTATAATAAATATTAACTTTCTAGTTTGGCTTTAGTTAATTAAATTGCTTTAATCCCATGGGGATTTTAATGATCGATTGTCGGCGCTCAATGTCTTAACCAGTTAAGTGTGTTTGTCGACTATATCCGTCATGGAGATGTGGCAGAATTTTGTGTCGCGACGATTATATCCGTCGTGCGTAAAATTTTGTTACAATTCGATAGTTAAATTGTAATTCTGGCGAAAACTAAACTATATTCATAAATTTTAATATATGTAAAATGTTTCGAGGTCAAGACAAACGAAACAAACAAATGAAAATTATAAATAATTTGAGGTGGTTTCATAACTTCCTTCGTCATCGCTTGATTATCGCGACGCACAGTGGTGGGCGCTTAGCAAAGAGATCGTCGCTGTTAACTGGTTAACCCTTAACACGTTGAATGCCACGCCTATTTTACAGGAATTGTCCGTGGCGCCACGATGAATTTTCTATTATGCGATACATATAATGTCCAAATATTATCTGCAGTAGGTAAGTTAGAGTGTATAACCATGTTTGGCATGTTAATTGCGACGGGGTCACCGGTGACCCCCGTGGCATTCAACGTGTAAAAATTATAAGTATTGTCATTTATTTAAATTATATATATTTTCATCAATCTGA
>NW_027589432.1:0-1026 GCF_028453695.1 Augochlora pura
GAACCGACGTTTACGCGGTTCGGGCAGCCTAGTTGCGAGCTTGTTCGAAGCTTGTCATTGATCGCTGGTAAATCATCCGGTTTTTCTGCTGATCGTGTGACAATTGAACCAATATTTCTCTACATACCGGTGCCTCGCCCAGAAAGATGCGCATCGATAGCAAACGAGGTAGTATGCTTGCTTTGTGACACGTGGTTATAACAATAGTATAAAATCTATTTCATATATTTTAAATATGAATCATTGTCTTATTCTTTGATTTTGTGCAACCCTTGAACAAATGGGACAATGTGTTTCGCAGAATTGGTTTACGTATTAGAATAACAAATAAAATTTTATTCGAAATATTATTCGAACAAAATTTTATCCGATGAATTATTCGAAATGCTTTTTTTATTTGAGAAATTGAACCTCGAATAAAATTTGATTCAAATAATGCCCAACTTTGGGAAATATTAAGTGTGACAACAAATAACTTGCAATTTTTTGCTATATTTAGAAGCATAGATTACTGGAAAATATCTGTAAAAAATTAAATAAATCAGATTTCGGAAAAATTATACTCCAGATTATTGAATAGTATCTTCTAAGAGTTGACAGCGTCGACTATGTAATAATTTTCTGGCGGTTGATTCGTCAAACACAGTTTTCTGGAAAACATTCATTATAGGAAATCGTCTTTAGAAATTTCATTATAGTAGGATATTTTCGAGCTTGTTAGAAGAAAGAATAAAAGTAAACATTTATTAACTCAAAACAAGAAAAGACAATGAATTTTATTTCAATAAGATAGCAACTAATAAATTTATACATACAAGCCTAATATTCAGTTTTGGTTCACACAGACCTGAAACATCGTAGAAGACTTAAACATATAACAATTGATATTAAACGAACAAATTTAAATCAATGAAATCATAACTTGTTCATAAAGTTCAAATCATGTGCGGGAATTTCAAGTTCGTAAAAACGATTAATTTCACAACTACTGTTATCAGTAATTGAGTATCCAGCATTTCTAAAACG
>NW_027589433.1:0-1026 GCF_028453695.1 Augochlora pura
CAGTTCGTTGATTTTAGTTCGACGAGTTTGACGAGGACTCGCGAGCGCCGCTATGTCGGCATCATCGAGCTAGTACATTTAATTTCGCAAAAGTGCAAACATATCATTTCGTTATTCAACAAGATCATAAATTGATTCTTTCGTAAATGATGTTCACCATTTTGCAAATATATTTATAGTTTAGCTAATATTCATAGGAAAAGATTCATACTATTTTAGATAGTTCATATAGTAAAAAGTATTTTTATTTTGTAGATAGCTCAATAGTTCATACTTCTGTAGATCAAGTTAACTCTTTTGAAAGTTTTATTCATCTTTTTATGAATGGAGTTTACATATTTCAAAACAAATTCGCACGAAACTTGACAATTGGATGATATTTTATGAATAATTGGACGGATGGAAACAGAAACGGTGTAAAGTCACCAATGGTAATTTGTGGATAATTAATAGTCTGCAGATCTTTATGAAAAATAAAAAACTATTCGATATGAAATTCTAAACCGAAACGAAGCAACAATGTATTTCTTCTTTTAATAATTTTCATAAAGTAAGGAGAAGATGGCGACATTTTAAAGCAACGATGTCATTTGAATAGAAAAACGAAATTATCCTTGACGAAGGCATGAAAAATCAGCTAAATATCTGAAAGGTTATTAAATTTGCAAAAAAATGTTTCAAACAAAAATTGTGCATTATTTTCACGTTATATATGATTTGGAAATAAAAAATATAGGTTTATGATAAAAAACAGTAAAATGTCTTTGAAGTAACCTTGAAAACGTCCACGCATTAAAAAAATTAGTAGTGGCATTAGATTCCGAACTCGAAGTGCTAAAGGACACGTGTCCATTTTTTTTTAAATCAGGTGTCTATGTCTGATCTTTTATAATCTCAACTAAAATGCGACTCTCTGTATAACATATATTTTGCACGTCATAAATCGCATTAAGAATTTAATCATACGAAAATCTTCAGTAAAAATCTCTTCCAATCTTTTACAAGACTCAACTACTATATTATATG
>NW_027589434.1:0-1025 GCF_028453695.1 Augochlora pura
TCTCCTTCTCTTTTTCTCTTTTTCTTCCTATTTTTCATTTTCTTTTTTTCTCTGTCTCTCTTGTCCTCATTTTATTAATTTTAGTCCATTTAATTCTCTCTCTCTCTCTCTCCTTCTCTCCTTCTCTTTTTCTTTTTTTCTCTGTCTCTCTTGTCTTCATTTTATTAATTTTAGTCCATTTAATTCTCTCTCTCTCTCTCCCTTTCTCTCTCTCTCCTTCTCTTTTTCTCTTTTTCTTCCTATTTTTCATTTTCTTTTTCTCTCTGTCTCTCTTGTCTTCATTTTATTAATTTTAGTCCATTTAATTCTCTTTCTCTCCTTCTCTTTTTCTTCCTATTTTTCATTTCCTTTTTCTCTCTGTCTCTCTTGTCTTCGTTTTATTAATTTTAGTCCATTTATATAGTGTAAAAGTTTTATATAAAATAGGTCACCGAGATCCAACAATAAAGTATTTTAATATAGGATCTGCAGAAATACCGACCCTTTATTAATAATGTTAATTTTTTAATGCCGTTTGCTGATCATCACACGACAGATCTTTTTACAATTATTCAACAGACTTAATTTCCCATCGCAATTAGTAGTCATTACTATATTCATCCGATTGCGAATAATACGTGAACCTATCACTGTGACTAATTATCGATCATATAACAAAACTCAGTCTGCAATTATCGAAACGCAACTATAATTACGAAAATCTTAAAATTATTTGGAAAATATTATTTAAATGTCAAACTTCAATTTAGATAAGATCTGAACGTCTTTAGAGATCAACGAGTACTATAATTGGCCTCTATAATTGGCAACTATAATTACGAAAATCTTGAAATTATTTAGAAAATATTATTTAAATGTCAAACTTTAATTTACCTAAGATCTGAACGTCTTTAGAGATCAACGAGTACTATAATTGGCCTCAATCTTTAAATTATTCAAATACAGTCACTTAAGCGATGCATTTTTCTAGCGAATTTCAATCTACCTAATATCTAAACATCCTTGGAGATCAACGAGTGTCCTCA
>NW_027589435.1:0-1025 GCF_028453695.1 Augochlora pura
GATACAAGGGAATTTAAATGGATCTAAGTGGGGTAAAACATGACACCGAATTACATGACAGAGATAGAAGAGGATACAAGGGAAATAAAGTGTATATAAGTGAGATACAATATAATATCCAAGGATATAAGAGAGACACAAGAGGATATAAGGGAATTTAAGTGTATATAAGTGAGATACAACATAATATCCTCGGATATAAGAGAGACACAAGAGGATACAAGAGAATTTAAGTGTATATAAGTGATATCCAACATAATATCAAAGGATATAAGAGAGACAGAAGAGGAAACAAGGGAATTCAAGTGTATATAAGTGATATACACCATACTATCCAAGGATATAAGAAAGATACAAGAGGATACAAGGGAATGTACAGGGATACATGGGAAGTGTATATAAGTGAAATACAACAAAATATCCACGGATATAAGAGAGACACAAGAGGATACAACGGAATTCAAGTGTATATAAGTGACATATACCATAATATCCAAGGATGTGAGAGAGATACAAGAGGATGCAAGGGAATTTAAGTGTACATAATCGAGATACAATATAATATCCACGTATATAAGAGAGACACAAGAAGTTAGAGGGGAATTTAAGTGTATATAAGGGAGATAAAACATAATATCCCAGGATATAAAAGAGACAGAAGAGGAAACATCGGAATACAAGTGTATATATGTGATATACATCATAATATCGAAGGATATAAGAGAGATATAAGAGAGGATACAAGGAAATTTAAGTGTATATAAGGGAGATACAACATAATATCCGAGGATATAAGAGAGATAGAAGAGGATACAAGGGAATTAAAGTGTATATAAGTGATATACAACATAATATCCAAGGAAATAAGAAAGATACAGAGGAAACAGGGGAATTTATGTGTATATAAGTGGGATAAAACATTATATCCTTTTATATGAGATAGATAGAAGAGGATACAACGGAATTTGAGTGTACATAAGTGAGATACAACATAATATCCAATTATATGAGAGAGACACAAGAGG
>NW_027589436.1:0-1025 GCF_028453695.1 Augochlora pura
GGCCGAGCGGAGGGTGTAGGCTCTAACCTCTCTAATTGTGCTGGAGAAAGCACAGCACAACTAGAGTCGCTTTTCGGTAGAAAAACGCGCAAATGTAGTACCCATTTGAACTCTTATCCTTACCGAAAGCTCGAATCTTGGCTGCTTCCAGATGAAAACCTCTGGTTGATCTCTTTCCTTTTCGTTACACGAACTCGATGGCACACGACAGAACGTTCGATGTGTCTCGAAGGAAGTCAGAGCACAAAATCGGTATGCTCGACGAGCGGAGGTGCCTTCGAATTGTACTTCGGGCACCGTCGCGCTGCATCGGCTATGTTCGGGAAGTTAGCGTTACCGTTCTAACTTGCCGATTCCCTCTCTCTCTATTCGTGGTTACCAGGCAAATTTAACGAAGGCCGTTGAAATTTGCGTTGTCCTTGGTGTAACGTTCCGGTTTCGATTTCGCCTCTATTATCGTTCGATGTTGCCGAGGTCGCCGAGTATCAACAGTCGCCGGTTCGATGTGTTTTTCGACCGGGACGTCGTGACTCCGAGCGTTCTCAGGCAACAACTCTAAATTCGATAAATTTAGTATCGCTTTCGAGGAATTCCCTTCGAAAATTAACGCGATATTTAAACAACCTCTTTCCCTCCATAAACAGCATATTTCGCCCTAAAACTCAAAACATCTCAGACACGCTAAAAATCCCATTATCAAACACAGACATATTCCAAAAAGCTAATATAAATATGTGGGATAAGGGAATTGAAAAGATTGATACCTCACTGGTTTTAAGGCTCGCATGTCAGTGTTGTCCTGAACGACGTTTTGTTTGTTCACGCGCGGAAAAGTTCAGAGGATTAATAGCGATAAAATCGAACGGATGTGCGAAATTAGTTTGAGAGTTTCAAAGTTGTATTTACGCTAAACGTTTTTTCTTATTTTAATATTCAAATAAACTCTGATCCTACATTTTTGGGGGGCTCGTTCGGGATCGAACATCAAGGGTCAGAATATTGGTGTGAAAACGAAAATTGAAATC
>NW_027589437.1:0-1025 GCF_028453695.1 Augochlora pura
CTGCTCGTGAAAGGTTGTAGAGAGTTGTACAACTTTGAATATTTTAAGCAAAAAGGTACTTTAGTGATAGAGCTCTATGATGTACTTTCTTTGACTGTCGAATAAAGTCTGTCTGTATTTTTCCAAGGAATCCCGAGGAAAGAAAGTTATGTTCCTGCGTTCCTTCTGGTTCTTCCTCCCTTGTCCAATAGGAAAATTGGGGTCCTCTAGCTGGACGCTGATTCGTCGGATGGCTCATCTTCTGGTTGCAGATTGGTGGTGATTGGTGGTTCGGCGGTGCGCGTGCGGCTGGGAGTGCGCGACGGTCGAGCGCGCAGGGGCAAAAGCCCGCCGAAACGATCGGAGTGGGGTATGCCGCGCGCGAAAACCTCGGTTCGAGGACAGCGCGCGCGAGAGAGAGAGAGAGAGGGAGTGAGGGAGAGAGGGAGAGAGAGAGAGAGAGAGAAGTCCCTAACTAACGGTTTTCGACGTTAAGCACTTTAGCGATCCGGATTTGTTGCTGTGACTCGTTTAGTTTGTGCAACATTGTAGAGGATCTTACGAGAGGCGACGTGACATTGTCTATATTCCTCGATTAGTCTTGCTAAAGAAAGCAAAGGCTTGACGATGAATTTCGTGGGAACTCTCTCATTATATCTTTACATATCCTCAGTTATTCCTCTCGGGCGATACAGTGTCTCTATATAAATATGCGATATAAATTTGTATATACATTCGAACTTCCCTCTTGTCGCCATAAATTGAAAACGTATAGTCTAATAGCGTGGTCGCAATATAAACTAGTGCCTATGTTCGCGTCGCTCATGAAATGTGATAACGTAACAAAAGTATGCGTTCTCTCGGCAGGAATATTATTTTAAATCTAAATTGCCTACCAGCCGTTAGCGAAAATCCTAAACTCAAAAATAGCCGGCCAGATACGTCCGTGCCATAAAGAATATTAGCGCTGGTCACTAACACAAACTGTTGTGGCGGACGCACAAAGCGTATACGGTTGGCACCACTGCCAACCGACTTGATATCCT
>NW_027589438.1:0-1025 GCF_028453695.1 Augochlora pura
AATTGTGCTCTATGAGTTTTGTATGAACAATGATGAGTGTAGATACATGTGTTAAATGAGTTATGGTTAAATTATGAGGTATATCTGTTTTTACATTGGCGTAGTGCTTTTGCGTATAGAAGATCTTCCATGTGGTTTCGGTGATTGAATAACTACATTGTTGTGTATTTCGTCTTCTTCAGCGTTGTATCTTACACGAGCGATTCCTTGGTTACTCTCGTAGGATACGATCTCGTTAGAATGTTCCGAATGGACATCAGAGTTGAAGTTACAATTTACGAAGTTCTTAATCATTGGAGGAATAGTATTTCCGTTGCGTGGATTTTTGGTGAAACAAAAGATTCGTTTCAATATGTTATAGCAACCGAACCATCGACAACAGTTAAGGCATATTGCAATAAATAGCACTGATCCAATGATGGATAATGCAATGGTATACCATTTAATGTGTTGTATTATAAATGGTTTGTTTAATTGATCTGTAACAATTTTGTCAAACTCATCCAATTTCTTGTTTGCGAATTTTAATTCAGATAGGTCTAAACTCGTCAGTTTGATTGGAGTTAGTTGAATAGGAATTGTTCTATTAAACCGTCGGTTGAGGAGGCAGCAGTCATCGCTGGTGATATCTAGCGCTGGGACGTAATGAGAAATATTGCGATTTATGTTATTAGTTGCTTCCAGAGTGAAGAAATCCGTGTATCCTTTACAGGATGGTTCCAGTTGAAGAATTCCAGTCTGATGCAACACCATTTCTTCTATATGGTTTTGATGATTTTCGCAAATAATTGTTACTGTGGTAGGTTTTTGAAGTACATATATCCATTGATTATTCTTGATGTATTTCCATGTTTCCATTTCTGCTTGGAAAGTCTTCGTTCGGCAATCCTCCGGAATTCGCTTCAGTTGTGGAAACAGGAGTTGTGTTTCGCACATCAGCTGGTCGGTCCTTTTATTTATGTGCACTTCACGGCAGATGAAGTGTTGATCCAAGTACTCTATACAATTTATTAGATCCTTGAGGA
>NW_027589439.1:0-1025 GCF_028453695.1 Augochlora pura
CGCGCCGCTGCCGGAAATTGTGTAACACGCTCGCGCTGCGGAATTGCGTTCCCAGACGCCAAACGCGATTGACCTGTTTAGGGGTGAGTTTGCTCTTTGAGTGGAAAAGTCGATCGTGGCAATTTGATAAGCGCCTTTTCCGAACGATCGGAACTCGCTAGCTGCTCCGAGCTACTACGTAAACACTGTGTGCTCTTGTCGGGGGATCGTGTTTGATTAATCGATCCCGGCGATTTCATGGTCGCGAAGATTCGACAAATTTGAATGACGGACGATGAAGATCGCGTTGATGTGGTTACGTTGGTGGGAACGTTGTTTTATGGTTTTGACGATGGTGGTGGCTTTTTTTAAATAGTTGGTTCAACAGTAGAGGTTCAACAGTGATTCAAGAGGAGTTCGGTAGAGGTTCAACAGTGATTCAAGAGGAGTTCAGTAGAGATTCAACAGCGGTTCAAGAGGAGTTCAGTAGAGATTCAACAGCGGTTCGACAGGAGTTCGGAAGGAGTTCAATGTGGGCTTAGAAATAGTTCAGAGGGGGTTCTGAAAGAAGGAACGAAATAGAGAGACAGTGAGAGGGAGAAGGGGGAACGGCGACCGAGGAGAGTATCTCTCGGTCGGCGAATCTCGGCGCGGATTACGGCGACGTCGGTAGGCGAGACCTCGGGCGGTGTTCTTACAACGGTGCTCGCGCCGCATTCCTGCCGGTAGTGAGTAAATAATTCCCGACGCCACGGAGAAAACGTGGCTCCATTATGGTAAACCAGCGCTAAGGGGGCATGCACGCCACTCGGGAGCCAGGCTCTTCCAGCCGAGAAGCTCTCGTGAAACCGATTGCACCTCCGGGGAAAACGAATCCTGCGCGGCCGTCGCTTCGGAAAGTGAATTCCCCTTTTCACGGTGTTTACCTGACCTCCCTCTCCCCTCCGGTAATCTTTTAATTGATGAACTTTCCGTCCGCTCCTCCTCCCCGGTCCTTGTCTCCGAACCGGAACAAACATCACCGAATTAACTGTTGAGTGGGAGGG
>NW_027589440.1:0-1025 GCF_028453695.1 Augochlora pura
TCGCGATGGACCGAGAGGAAGAGATGGAGAGAGAGATATGTCTAGAAAAATATAGCGATAGAATTAGAGAGGGATAGAGAAGGAGACATAAATATAGAGATAAAAATAGAGGGGGATAGAGAGAGAGAGAGAGAGAGAGAGAAATATATAAAGGAAATTATAAAGATAGAAATAGAGGGTGAGAAATAAATATATAGAGAAAAATATAAAAATAGAGAGAGGGAGGGTAAAATATATAAAGGAAATTATAAAGAGAGAAATAGAGGGTGTGAAAAAAATATATAGAGAAAAATATAAAAATAGAGAGAGGGAGGGGAAAATATATAAAGGAAATTATAAAGAGAGAAATAGAGGGTGAGAAATAAATAAAAAGAGAAAAATATAAAAATAGAGACAGGGAGAGAAAAATATATTAAAGAAAGCTAAAAAGAAATGAATAGAAAGAGCAAAATAGAGCGAAAGATAGAGAAATATAGAAAAATATAAAAATGGAAGTAAAGAAAGACGGAGAAAGGAATAAAGATTGTAAGAGTGGCGGGGAGGGTGGTCGGCGTGTCGGGCGATTTTTTCACGGTGGATCAACTTGTCGGCCATATTAATGACCGCGGTGCCTAGGATTATCCGTCGAGGTTACCCCCAGCGGTCTGGCTGCGCGGGCTGAAGCCAACTTTCCCGGAAAATTGATTGCGCTTCCTTGAATCTCTCCCGCGACGGGAAGGCGGAGAGAAAAAAGACGTCGTCGTCGTCGGCGGGGCGATGGTGGAGGGGGAGAGAAAAAAGGGTGTCGTTGACGGTGGGAGCGGATCCTCGACGGTTACTCCTCTTCCAGGGAAGCGTCATCGGTCCGGCGCTAATTATTTTCGCCCAGCGTCCTCCCTTTAATTGGTGTTTTCTTATCGACTGTCCCTCCTCCCCCTCTCTCCCTCCTCCTCGGCCATGCCGTAGACGGTCGTCGTCGTAAGAACTACAAAGCCTTCGAAACACGAATTTCCGCTACCGACGCTGCAGTAATTCAGTTCTGGAAG
>NW_027589441.1:0-1025 GCF_028453695.1 Augochlora pura
TTTTTTTTATTTTATTTCGCAGTCGAGGCCGCGCTCGGTTTTATACGAATTCGCTGATAGTAATCTCGCCGGGCACCGTGTGCCGCGAAGTAAAATAAAATAGAGGTAGAACAAAGCGGGGGAATGAAATAAAGTGGATCGAATAATGCGAGGATATAAATTAAGATAAATCGTGAAAATGAAATAAAACAGAAGGGGATAAAATACAAATTAAACTCGAATCAAAATAGAGTAACGTACGCGACGAATTTAAAGCCACGTTGATATAATCACGTCAAAATGATCACCTTAATGTAATTAACTTAATGTAATAACCTCATTATAATAACCTTAATATAATAACCTCAATATAACAATCTTAATATAATTTACCTTACAATATAATATTTATAATATTATATATACAATATAATATTTATAATATTATATATACAATATAATATTTATAATATTATATATACAATATAATATTACAATATAATATATATACAATATAATTTACCTTACAACCTTAATAATACTATTAAAATTAATATTACCAGTATCATAGCAGTACAATAAACGCTCTAATTAATAAAAACAATCGCCCACGGTCCTAACTACTTCTGCAAAAAAATGCGTAAAATATCGCAGCCCCGTCGCGGAAGAAAAACACTCGAACAAGTGGTTAAACCGGCGTGTACAAAAAGATAGAAATGACCGGTGGCGAACTGTAACGAGCCAATGAAATATCTCGAAAAAAGAATAGAAAACGAAGGGAACGTCGAAGAAAAATAAAAATCGTCGCGTGCCCGACGAAGACTCGAACAGCTGTCATTATCGCGTTTCGCCCTGGGAAGCCGGGGTCCACGTTTGGCGGCGTTCCATATGCAACGCGAACAGCTGCGTTAAACGTCGCTCGAAAATAAAACGCGAGAACGTTAGCGAACGCGGTCGAAGCTCGGTCGCGGATTTTCTATTGGGCGATAATTATTCCCGCGTGGCTCTAAGGTGGTCGCGACGGAATAAAAAAACCGTGGCCGATG
>NW_027589442.1:0-5379 GCF_028453695.1 Augochlora pura
AGGAATCGAGTCGCTCGGATAAAAGCGAGCGGTTCGTTTATTTTATCCCGACCATAGAAATTTTGTTTCATGACACTTGGAAATTTCGTATCTGGCAAAAACTTTAAAGCAATTTCAAAGTTTTCGTCGAGTGACATGTTCTTCTCGATGATAGTTGCCGAAAAGAAAATCTGAAAACTCTGAGAACTTGTATTTCGAAATTAGAAAAATGATTAACCTCTTACTCCACCCCTTCTATTAATTATCTACGGTCTGCATAATATATTTTATTATCATAAGAATCACTTATATGAAGGTATAAAGGTGATTGATTTTGTCTGGAATGGCACGGACGCATAATCAACTGAATTAATTCAACAATTTAAACAGCTAATAAATTACAATAAATTCTAATAACAACATTGTAATGAATTGTTTTCACTTACTAATGGAATATATTTTCAATGTTCTTCGAGCGTTAATGATTAACTGAAATAATCTTATTATCGGTATACTCATCTATACCTCATGTGTGCTCACACGCACGTAATATACATAGATATAATTACAGTACTGTATGGCATACGTTACAGTATACCTATTACAAATATCATTATCATCATTACACTAATGTAATAGATATTATCATTTAAACAAGTTTATCTATAGTAAAACTGATTAGATTATTTCACGTGTTACTTCATACTGAACAACTTCTGTCTAAACATTGTATTAGTACTTTTTATTATTTCTTTGTTCTTTAAATGTATACTATACTACTTTAAATATATACTTTGTTCTTTAAATATATAATACTTTAAAGTTGAAATCTGGCAGGCAGGATTTCCTCTTATCAACTATCGAACGATGCAATATTTATCGAAAAAGTTACTAAAAAAGTAAATATTGTATGCATAATTAATAGAATATATTTTACATATAATGTAATCTTATATAACATTTTAATGAATGAAATAATGTCTAAATTTGAACGTGAGAAAGGTATAGTAAACGTTATTATTTTATATATTAGGTTGAAAACTATGAAACGGGCGTCGCAGCTGAACACAGACTAAACAAAAACGCCCGTTTCATAGTTTCCAACCTAATAATTCGAGAAGTTTTTATTCACCAATCAAACCATTCCTCTTTATTGATTTAAAACGTCAATTCGAGTAAATTTTCTAAAAATGACCGTTTCTGTTTCGTAAATTTCTATCCATAAATATGAAATTGGAGATATTTGTCCTTGAATGCAAAAATACAGTTTCTCTGTACGATTATTAAATTTTTACATTGTATGAACAAATATAAGTGTAAAAATGGTCGATTTCGAACTTGAAAAATCTGAGTACGGAATCGATTAAAATGCCGAACATTCAGTAAAATATAATGTCATGTGAATACAATGTTAATTTTTCAAAATTTTTGAAATGAAATTCTTGTTATCAAGTAATTCACTGCTATTTTTTATTATGTGACAATATAGTTTCCAATAAAGTGTACCGCTCTCAAGTCCGCTATGCAAAAGTGCTGTACAATATTGGAAAATAGTCATGCATATTAATGGATGATATGTGTTGATACATATTAATGAATCAATACGCGTCCACCGTTTCCTTAAAAACTGAATCAATTCTGTTTGAAAATGTGTGAATTATTTAATATATGTCATATTCAATAAACAAATGTATATGCTTCTATTCTCTCTGTTGTAATCCGGTTTCTGTTCGTAAGTTGGTAGATGGATTTATAGTTTTTCTTTTCCATAATTATCATGAAATAGTCTGAAAGAAATATGAGCTAGTCGATTTGATTTGAATTGTTTAGTTAACAATTATTTAGTTTAACTTTAAATTAATTTCATAACTAAATGCATGCTAGGATGTTATATTAGATTCTTCTTTTACAGTGGGAGTCTCGTTTAAGTTGAAATTATAGAAAATCTCATAGGACACGTGGTTATATAGAAATAAATTGACACCTACTAATTTATATTTTATGATTAAATCGACACCTTTAATATTTCGACTGGAGAATCAAACGGCACTACTCATTTTGTAATGCGTGGATGTTTTCAAGATCATCTTGCTTTTATTATCACAAACCTATATTGATTATTCCGGAATCATATTCTACGTAAAAAGATACATAACTTTTGTATGCCACATTTTTTCGTCATATGACATTTTTAAGTGACTTGACATGAACACGACATAACCCTGATCTTATTTGTTCATATCAACTCTTTATATGAACATTATGTGCTTACAACCATAATCTTGGTGTACGTGATATTAAATTATTATTAAATATATTAAATTATTCAGCTGTTGAAAACCAAGTGAGTGACGAGAAACAGATGTACTTCTTTCCATTTATTTGTTTAACCTGTAGTTAACAGCTACATTAGAAAGCACTACACAAGAGTATCGTTGGTTACTTTCATACCTGTTTTACTTTTATGTACTTCAACTTTTGTAAGAACAACACCGCTAAGAGAGTTCAGCGATTTCTTTTGTCGGTTTTCTGCTAGTTATGAACTTTCTGCAACGCGAACCTATCTAGTTATCAGATTAATGAAGTTTGGCAAAGTACCATTTTGCTTGCAATAACGGAAACTTATAATCTCGGGTACAGTAATAAGCCCTTGCACATTTCTTCACAGGAATGTTACTGAAATACGGTCAGACGACTTCTTTTCGCTGAATTCATCCAGAATTGAAATCTTTCTTGGAATTTTTAATTTAAACAAATTACAGTGCGATAGCCTACCACTGTGATTTCGGTGTTCCAAGTTGAAATCTGCACTACTTGACCTTTTAATTGTCTTTTGAATTGTACGATTGTTAACAATTTCCTTATTGCAATGAGTGAATATACCGAGTGGTTCATTTAAACAAGGCTACCTAAATTTTCTCTACAATAGTAATGTTGCAAACAATTTTATTTTAAATTTTATTTCACGTTATTGCATTTATCTCTAATTTCTAAGATGTCGACAGAAAATAATTTCCTGTTTTACGTCGTGTTTACGGTCAAAGATCAGTTCGAGATCACGGCATTATGCAAAAATATGCAGCTGTGCGCAAATCAACATTGACGACCTTAAAAATTCTGGAAATAATCTCTTAAATTTCATAGCAAATATTTCTGTGACATCGCTATTCGAGCAGATATCTGAGTGCATCACCTTATACATGTACAGTCCATCTACAGTAGGTGTTCTGTCTTTTTACATCAGTTTCAATAGACAATGTTTACAAACTATTATCAAAAATTGCAATTGTTTGAAATAAAAAAGGTCACGTTTTGAAACTTCTCTTACCTGAATCTAGAACAAACATTTCAAAAAATTCATTGAAACTTGTTAATCTTGTTTTGTGCTACCAACAATTAAAGATAGTAAAAAGCATTGTTCTTCATAACTTTTAAACGATAATTGTAACAAATCTGAGGACCATATTGCTATATGCTTGCAGGTGAGCATATTTCATCTGTACGGTGGAAAATGGTTGGGTTGAAAGTATGACAGTAAAAACAAAACACATCCGAAAAACAAGGAAATAATGCAGAATTAGACAGGATAAGAGAAGTGAGAATGGTGCAATAAATGATGAGACACCGTGAAGTGGACGGTTGGTATAATCAGGTGATCGTGGTCAAAGTTACAAAGCTGTAACGTTTGATGTGAATTATAAAGTTGGAGTATACGATAGCAAGCGCTGTATGTATGTATTTTACAAGCGTAACTGATTTCGCCTACAGTTAAGGGCAAAATACAGTCGTGTACTTTAAACGATGCTGCACTGGAAACAATGAAAAATAGGTAAGAGGTTTTATATTAGGATAATTGAAAGGATGACCGAGACAACAAGTACACCGTGACGGGCATCGAACTCGATCAACAATGCTTAATGTCATCTAGAAAAACTATCCTCAAGCGAGCGTTTTTATACAACACAAACTCAAGTGACACAAGAAACGGTTTTGCCGAGACTTCGAGTTTTTAAACTCATTTTAAAACTCATTACTCCAATTAATGTTCCCTCACCTTTTAAAAGGCATTAACTTGTTTAACACTAGACCAAATGATCTGAATATTTTTTTCGATAATAGAGGGACTAGTTTACTAGATAATGATTGGAATGCTTTTTTCTAAATTTGCTGTTATCGCTATGTTATATGCACGTCGATGATTTTATAAAAATTTGCTAATACAAAGTCAAGTTACAGTCAATTGTTCGAAGATTTTAAGAAATGTAGATTTCTAACATTTATTGATTAAAAGTGTCAAAAATCGAGTAAGAACTGCTACTTTGCGATCTTTAGTTGTTTATAGCTTCGACCAAGGTAAACCGATTTCGATGAAATTTTCAACATACATATAAGTTATCTACATCTACAAAACGCATTTTTCTTTCAATTACGTTATAGAATCAGGTACAAGAATTAAACAAATGAGAGTTTTTTATTTTCTTTTGTCATTCTCAACAATAGCAAAATTTTGAAAAAGCGTTATAGTTATGATGTAATAGTCCTCCTATGGTATAAATAAAATTCAAGTCGTTTAGTCAATGCAAAAATAAATTCTAACATTTTGAATAGTGTCCGAATATTAACAGGAGTCACTGTATTTACATTTTTATTCGAAGTATTCGAAAAACGTCTAAAAGAAATGAAATTTCGATCCAAGTACGCCACTTAATTGTTTCGAAACTGCCGTAGAAAGTTAAGTTACTATGTGACGTCACAGAAAATATAGTGTTCCAGTGATAGCATTTTTTACGTAAAACTGTGGACAATTTAAGAGCTCGTCGAGGCAACGATGTATCATTGTACAAAAGACCGAACATTAGTCTGAGAAATACATGTTAGAGTCCTCTACTTAGTGCATTAAAAAAGATATATGTGTTCCTTTCCGGTGATAACAGCGAGTTGATTACCTCCAACGTTTCTTAGACATAACCTTGACGCAAGCAAACGAGATTCAGATTAGAAGTGTATGTAAAATTTACATACTCTAATTACGATTTCAGATTTCCGTAAATCAAAACAATGGAATCGGAAAGGAAGAGCTCGCAGAAGACGAATATATTTTTTTCAAATTTTTCAGAACTTGAACAGAAATCTTTGGAAAACAAAAATATGTTCGTCTCCTGTATAACAATATATCTTTTTTAATGCAACAAACAATTTATTCGAACTCATATATACTTCAGGAGTACTAGTAAAAACACGACTTTGTATGTTCTATAGTGTCGGAGATGAAAATTCAAACATGAGGACAGTGTACATAAAAATCACTGAAAACATCCACCTTAAACTGATAAATATTTTGAAATCAGGAAAAATATTGTGCTACTGTCGGCTTGATGCTCGGCTAAAGTAAACTCTAAG
>NW_027589443.1:0-1025 GCF_028453695.1 Augochlora pura
TCAATCCCCTCATGCTGTCTGGTTACGCATGTTGTATTCCCTATACCTTATATTAACTATTCCTCATTAACCGTCAAAGTTTTCTGAAAATTTTCTTTGAACATACTTTATGTGTACAGATCCTACCTATTTGGTTAACAACATCTACTTCATTTTGCCTGGTAAGCTGGTAACTACTGGCAGGCATGGTTCTCCCCATATCAATACACAACCAAAAAAAATCCTGATCTGCAGTTTCAAGTCAAGTAACGACGACGAGACGTAGCGAGATCGAGCCGAGTTCTTTTTCGAACAAATACTGACCGAGTACGTATACGAGGTAGTTAGCCCCCGCCGACTTGGTGCGTAGACCAGGGAGCGTGTCTTTGGGCCATCGCGAATTTCACACTACACTTCTACTCCTGTAATAGACTGAACTTTGTTATGTTCGAATCAGTTGTTGGTACGATCCTACGAAGATACACGTTTGCCGCTCGAGGTGTATCAATTAATTTTTCTTTGGAAGTTACGAGACCAATTAGAATCAATCCAAAACCCATTACCCTATCTAGTGGCGACTCGGTGATGAAATAGGCATCGGCCAGACCACAAAACCAAATTCCTCTCTAGTGGCGACCTGTTGACGAAATAGGCATCGGCCAGTCCAGGCATTCCCTTTTAAATTCTCTTCTAAATAAAATATAATAAATAATTTAATTTCAATTATGCCCAGGCGATTGCAAGCTGTTATTGATAATAAAGGATATCCTACAAAATATTAATTCATTTCTTAGTTCGTTAATTCGTTCGTTTATTAAAAAAAGTTTCTACTGTAAGAATATTTTCTGCTGTATGGTTTTTGTACTCGCTAAGAATTTTGTTTTATACCTTGTAATAAAATATTTAAATCTTAATGAAATACTATATCATTTGAAAGCTGTGTTAATCTTCCACATTTTAGTGTATATCATTGTCATATTAATGTTCTACCAATAAAGTTATCGCCGTTCAATGTAGAGCACCTAGTGGTGTATGAACACTTTTTT
>NW_027589444.1:0-1025 GCF_028453695.1 Augochlora pura
TCATATAGGACCCATTTCTCATCTCCAGTGATCAAACGATCAAAAAAACGCTTCTGTATGGTGTCGCTGAAGCGATAAGTTGCATGTGCTAGATCGGTTAGCTTCGTTTTCTTCCGACAAATGATGCGGGAGCCAAACACCTGCTCTGCTTTCTTTACCAATCTGGTTTAAATGTTTTTGGATAGTTGACCAAGGTTGTTTAAGAGTGTTTGACAGTTCCTCAATTGTTTGACACGGATTTGCCTCCATCTCCACCCTCAACGTGTCATTGTCTAAAGTTGTTGGTCTACCTGATCGATACGAGTTGAAAAGATCGAAATTACCGAATTTAAACTTAGAAAACCATCTTTGGCATTTTCTAACGTTTAATGCGTTTGCATAAACATCCCAAATGTTTTTGGTAGCAACCGTTGCGTTACCACCTTGCGAAACTTAAAAAGTATACAATGCCGGATATGTAACTCTTCTGCTATTTGGCTGGCTATTTCACCGTAAATTGCAAAAAAGATTGAAGATGTTACCATTTACGAGAACACAAGTCACTCTAAACTTAAACTGTGTTTAGCACGCCTTTGAAATACATAATAACCTAACAAATCAGTAACGAATATCGACATGCATAGAAGCGACATTACTTTCCGGTTCCCTTAATACTATGAATATAAATTAGTATAAATAATGTGCTACTACTATTCAGTTTAAATAAACATTTATTTGCAAAGATTAAACTACGACAGTTTCATCAAAAAGAACATTATAAACATCATAAAGCTATGTAACTTAAGAAACTTGTTTCGTCGATCACGCCATAAACTGCGAAACCGTGACAATACGCGACAATGGTTGCAAACCGCGTTGAACCCCTTTTATGATAATAACCAGTCAGACTCGTGGCGAAGATTTTATGCAAGCTCTACTAAATATGAATATTATTCATTTCTTCTACGTCGAAGTCAAAATCAATTCTTCTGTTATCAGAGTATAGAAACGAAGGTAAATAAAGACAATATTGGAAACATAACTTG
>NW_027589445.1:0-1024 GCF_028453695.1 Augochlora pura
ATTTATTGTAAGTATCAGTTCCTAAAAAAGATTATTTACTGTTTCAGCTCTTATAAACAAATATTTACCGTAAGTAACGATTCTTAAAAACGAATATTTATTGTAAGTGTTGTTTCTTAAAAAAGACTATTAATTGTAAGTATGAATTCTTAAAAACGAATATTTATTCTAAGTGTTCGCTTCTAAGAACGAATATTTATTGTAAGTATCAGTCCCTAAAAAAGACTATTTACTGTTTCAGTTTTTATAAACAAATATTTACCGTAAGTATCAATTCTTAAAAAACGAATATTTATTCTAAGTGTTCGTTCCTAAGAACGAATATTTATTGTAAGTATCAGTTCCTAAAAAAGACTATCTATTCTAAGTGTCAGTCCCTAAGAAACGACTATTCATTGTAATAATTAAGAAAAGATAAAACCGCGCCTAAGTTCGTACTAAATGCTCTCAACTAACGATGCGTTACTTAGAAAAGCTGGTAATTAGGCTTCTGCGAAAAATATTCGCGCCGTAGGGGTGCAGCAAAGTCGCGGAAAAGTGCAGCAGCATCGATGCACAGTGATCCGGTTTAAAAAATTTATTAGCTATTTATTACAATTTTTAAACCCTTAGAAACACCGCGATGAAACTTTCACTAAAAATAATTGAAAAATAATTATAATTATCTGGGAATAATCAAACATTTTTCGCATTTTTTGAACGGTAAATTTTGATCAATTTCCATTGCTATTTCCTACTTTAAAAAAATATTATTCAGACATAATTATACATACTATTTTTTACTGTCTATGTATGTACTTTTTTCTGTCTATGTATGTATTTTTTACTGTCTATATATGTATTTTTTACTGTCTATGTATGTATTTTATGCTCTCTTAAAACGTTCAACTTTAAACGTTTACGAAGCATTTATTAAAAAATGAAATATGTCTTTTTCCATTTTTGAGGTGCGCATAGTTTTACAAAACGGTAGTAACCGCATAATTATCGATTCGGAAAAGCTGACTTTCTCGTTAAACGTCGC
>NW_027589446.1:0-1024 GCF_028453695.1 Augochlora pura
TCGGTACCGACAATCCGTTAGAGTCACGGTCAGCCGATCTTCTAACAAGGTATGTAAGAGAGATAGAAGAGGATACAAGAGAATTTAACTGTATTTAAGTGAGATACAAAATAATATACAAGTATTTGAGTGAGATTGATGAGGCTACAAGGAAATTAATGTGTATATAAGTCAGATACAACATAATTTGCAAGGATATAAGAGAGGCAGAAGAAGATACAAGGGAATTTAAGTGTATATGAGTGAGTTACAACATAATATCCGGGGATATAAGAGAGATAGGGGAGAATACAAGGGAATTGAAGTGTATATAAGTGAGATACTACATAATATCCAAGGATGTAAGAGAGATAGAACAGGATACAAGATAATTTAACTGTATTTAAGTGCGACACAACATAATATACAAGTATTTGAGTGAGATAGAAGAGGCTAAGCGATATATAACATAATATGCAAGGATATAAGATATCGAGACATCAATTGGCATTTCATTCCAGCACGTACTCCACACTTCGGAGGCTTGTGGGAAGCAGCTGTTAAGTCTTTCAAACATCATTTAAAACGTGTTGCAGGGGCAGAGCTATTTACTTTTGAGAATTTTAACACATTAATCACAGAAATAGAATCCGTTTTAAACTCTCGTCCTCTAACTCCCATCTCCTCCGACCCTAATGATCTCCTCGTCCTCACACTAGGTCATTTCCTGATCGGCGAATCACTAACTTGTGTGCGAGAGCAAGATTTCAGGTCCACCGCATGCAATCGCCTCTCCTGCTGGCAACACATCCAGAAGATTAAGCAGCACTTTTGGACGAGGTGGCACCGTGAATATCTAAATGAGCTGACCAACCGAAACAAATGGGCCAATGGTTCGCATTCCATCAAGGAGGGTACCATCGTTCTCCTGAGAGAAGACCACGTGCCCTCTATGCAATGGCCTCTTGGCAGGGTGATCAAAGTCCATCCAGGCGCAAACGGCATCGTACGCGTGGTGACAGTGAAAACTGCCGCCTCTATGCTG
>NW_027589447.1:0-1024 GCF_028453695.1 Augochlora pura
ATCCATTAATTCCCATCGATCAATACCACCCGGCCTTCTCATTCCGCATTTATAATCATCTAAATCGATATTCTCACCGAAACACATTACATTACTATAATTACAATAATGCGAACTACATCTTAATCAACCATCACCTTCCCTCAGTCCCATGAGAACAAATTGTCGAATCACTATCTGTAGATCAAACAGTAACCCTTCTCTATGAACACCTTAACTATGTAATTCAAAATTTTATTCCATTCTGTTCAAGAAGAATCTCTACTTACCCTTCATGGTTCTCCCGAGACTTGATTGAATTAGTCAAAAATAAAAAATCTGCACATCGCGCTTTCAAAATAAGTAACAACTACGATGATTATCTGTCCTTCGTGGAATTGAGGAAAAGATGCAAATTAAAAACTAAAACATGTTGGAACAACTATATACGCGATACAGAATCATCAATTCACTGTGTTTAAATATCGCGTTAATTTTCGAAGCGAATTCCTCGAAAGCGATACGAAGTTTTATCGGAGTTAAAATTTTTGCCTGAGAACGTTTGGAGTCACAACTCCTGGTTGAAAAACTTCGACTCGGCGATCGTTGAGACTCGGCGACCTCGGCAAAAACGAACGATAATAGAGACGATATCAAAATCGGGACAATAGACAAAGGACAAGGCAAATTTAACGGTCACCGTAAATTTGCCTGGTGACAAGGTATAGAGGGAGAGGGGATCGGTAAGGTAGAACGGCAACGCTAACTTCCCGAATTTAGCCGACGCACCGCGACGGTACCCGAAACTACTCTTCGTGGATACCTCCGCACACGGTGCGTACAAGATTAATGCTGTGAACCTCGCATAGGACACATCGGTTTCCGAGTGCCATCCTTGTCGTGCAACGAAGGAAAAGAGGTTACCAGAGGCTATTATCTGGGAGCAGCCTAATTCGAGCTTTCGGTAAGGATAAGGAACCGAATGTGGGCACAATTAGAGAAATAAAGTATACATCCTCCGCTCGGCCTGCACTATTGCTGTGCT
>NW_027589448.1:0-1024 GCF_028453695.1 Augochlora pura
AATAACTCGTTAACAAAGCCGCAGATTGCATTTCGGCAAACGAAAAAGTTACTTGAAATAGCCTCAGCTACCCCCCATTTCCCGGAGTTACAATAATTGAGAAACACCCTGTATATAGTGACTTTAGTAGACCTCCACATTAGTGTGGGGAATCTGGGGTTTTACCTCGAATTCCCTAGGCAGCTCCCCAACAATCAGTTGGTGACACGGTTGGCAGCACTGGCTACCAACCGTTGCCGCTCGTGTTCTGTCGAGCGTGATTCAGTCGTAATCGGACGCTAGATCCGAACAGTCACAATTCGTAATCGAACAGTCATTCATTGTTCATCGGGCGCTAGATCCGAGCAGTCGCAATTATTAATCTAACTCTAGATTAGAACAAACGTTTTGTTACCGAACACTACACCAGACCGGACATAGGGCTAGTCCCGCCGTATCTACCAACACGTGCCGAGTATAGTCTACAGTGATTGTAATTCAATAAAACCACGGTGATCGAGAGATGGTGTATTCATACAATTAAATAGTCCTTCCTTCCGGGAAGATCACTGTCCAGCAGTCCGTGTAGGAAACTGCTGGCCTTCGATCACGACCATCGAAACGATCTTCCAAGATGTAATACTGGGAGGTATAACCGGTACGCGCAGTTGTACCACGTGATCCCTACATTAGACTGCGCTCACCTGCCATCTAGCAGTAAAAATGTGTGACCCAGAAAAGTGTATAGTATCTGCAAATGTGTGCACTGAAAATGAAATAAATTTACCAATAAAAAACATTGCCAGGGCAACGTAAAATAGGCCAAGTAGTTGAGTTTGCTTGGGACTTTGGTTCCCACAAAAAAACTCCGACAAATTAATCCACAAAAAGTCTCCACAACAATGAATTCACGCAAACAAGCAAACAGAAGATATCAACGTAAAACAATTGGTCCCCCAAAGGAGCATACAAATGATATTAGTAAACCCTCCAAAAAACCTCTAAGGATAGTTAATAACAACCCCCCCCCCCCCACAAAATGGTT
>NW_027589449.1:0-1024 GCF_028453695.1 Augochlora pura
CCCTAATTTACGACGGTCTCTGTTTGCTATTGAGGACATTCGGAAAAGACTCTAATAAACATGCGTTGCAAAGATCTGGAAAGTGTCGACTCAAAAATAGCTTCGTCGTAGAAGAGACTTTCTCTTGTGCGCACGACTGGGCGCTACAGTTGTTGTGGGAGAATCGGTGGTGGCTCGATTAGTTACGTTAAGGTCTGCATCGGATTTCGTCAGTTTGTCTAATATTGTATCCGCGGTGGCGATGACGGTATCATAAATTTCTGTGGTTGTTTCGCGTTCCGCTTCGATCTCGTCAGGATCCTCGTATTCATGCAACTTATTTTGAATGTCATTGAATGTCTCGAATTGGGTTTGCAATCGTTGTGCGCGATTTGTAAGTTTAGCGCGTTCGACGTCGGAGTCGCGAATTTCGTTTATAAATTTTGAGAAGTTAGTCAGCTGCGTTTTGAAAGTGCGTCGTTTTAGTTTCAGTTCGCGGAGGATCGACTGACTCTCGTTGTCGCTTGCCATTTTGCAATGGAGTCGCGGATGCGTGTTAACAGGAGCGGGAGATGGTTATGAAATAGGAACTTGATTGGCAGTTCAGTAACAGGCCTACCTTGACTAGATTTCGGCGCCTGCGTGATGTCTCGAGACTGCGTGTTGTCCTTGGCCTTGGCTGCAACTCGTAGTGGTTGTTCCTGGGTTGGACTGCGTGTTGAAGCACGTTCTTCGTCGATATTGTTTTTAAGTACGCGCACTGTCGTTACTACACAGATCACTGAATCCGGCTCGAAGGACCATGAAGTGCGATGCGAGCACCAAGGTATCGACGCGTGGATGGTATCTCCACCCTTCCGGGGTTGTAAGGCCCGGATTGAACCGTTCGAGGACGCGTGATGCCGGTGTCGCCGATGTATTACCCGCCAAATTAATATTGGGTAACGGATTCAAGTGGTAGAGCCGTGGTTGCGCGTACTATGTGATGCTTCCTCGACTGCTGGAGGTTGTGTTGCGTCTCGACTGCTGGAGACCTTGATCGAAT
>NW_027589450.1:0-1023 GCF_028453695.1 Augochlora pura
CCTTTGTTATTTTATACTTATGGTTCTAGGTTACTATATATTTACGATATCGTTCTTGGAAAATTAATATGCAGATAATTATTCGGCTTCTATTTTTAATTACGTCCGAACTGAAAATCCAAATCTTTAATTAGAAATTTATTTGGGCGAAGAATATTACAACATTTTGTCCGTATTTTGTGTCTCAGTATTATAAAATAAATTATTGAATATATTATTAAATAAACTGTTAATTATACTATGAAATAAACTGTTGAGTGTACAATTAAATCAAGTATTGAATACACTATTAAATCAACTACTGGATGTACTATTAAATTTTGTCTCGAATATGTCATTAAATAAACCATTGAATGAATTATTGAATATACAATTAAATAGATGATTGGATATACTATTAAATAAACGATTAAATATATAATTGCATATACTAATAATTTATTGAGTATACTATTAAATCAACTATTCAACTACCAACTATTCAACTATCAACTACCCCCGAGTTATCTGATGTAAGCCCAGGGGAACATGATTTGTTTCTAAATAACTATCAAATAAACTACTAAACAAACTATTGTATAAAATGTACTACCAACAAATAGGCATCCTATTATTTTCTAAACGTGTACCTTCGATTCATAGGCGACCCAAGGGAACGTCCTAATTAAAAAGAGCCAGTGTCCTAAAAAATTCTAGCGCCGTTAGAAAATTGCGAACGAAGATAGCAGAGCGGCAGGAAGTAAAGCAATTTTCACGTCGGAGGACGGCTCGAACGAGAGAAGTTTGCTCGGGCACGTGAGTCAGCCGATATCGGGCTGCCGATCGGAAGACCGAGCGTTTCCTGTCTGGTTTCGGTTCCGATTCGTGGCTGCACCTTGGACGCCGGGCGTCGATTACTCACGGTCCCGTTAAAACCCGTTGATATCAGCTCTCGCCGCGGCACCGACTAGTCTGAATCAGCGACCCACTTACCTCAAACCTCCTCTTTGCGTAAGAATTTCTCACGTTTCCCGTGTACGCCGG
>NW_027589451.1:0-1023 GCF_028453695.1 Augochlora pura
AATTTAAGTGTATATAAGTAAGATAATACATAATATCCACGGATATAAGAGAGATAGAAGAGGATACAAGGGCATTTAAATGTGTATTATTGAGAAACAACGTAATATGCATGGAGGAAAGAGAGCTAGAAGAGGATACAGGGGAATTTAAGTGTAGATAAGTGAGGTACAACATAATATCCACGGATATAAGAGAGATACAAGAGGATGCGAGGACATTTAAGTGTATATAAGTGAGATACAACATAATATCCAAGGATATAGAAGAGAAAGAAGAGGATACAAGGGAATTTAAGTGTATACAAGTGAGGTAGAACAGGATCTAAGGGAATTTAAGTGCAATGAGTAAGATACAACATAATATCCCAGAATAAAAATGAGATAGAAGAGGATACAAGGGAATTTAAGTGTATATAAGTGAGATACAACATAATATCCAAGGATATAAGAGTGAGAGGGAAGAGGATACAAAGGAATTTAAGTGGACCTAAGTGAGATACAACATAATATGCAAGGATATAAGAGAGATAGAAAGGGATATAAGGGAATTTAAGTGTATATAAGTCAGATAAGACATAATATTCCAGAATAAAGGAGGGATAGAGGAGGATATAAGTGAATTTAAGTGTATATGAGTGAGATACAACATAATATTCCTGAATAAAAGAGTGATAGAAGAGGATAAGTGAGATAAAACACAATATCGCATAATAAAAGAGAGATAGTAGAGGATACAAGTGAATTTGAATCTATATAAGTGAAATGCAACATAATATCCAAGAATAAAAGAGAGATATAAGAGGATACAAGGGAATTTTAGTGGATCTAAGTGAGATACAAAATAATATCCCAGGATAAAATGGAGATAGAGGAGGATACAAGTGAATTTAAGTTTATATAAGTGAGGTACGACATAATATCCAAGAATAAAAGGGAGATAGAAGAGGATGCAAGGGAATTTAAGTGGATCTAAGTGAGATACAACATAATATCCGAGAATAAAATAGAGATAGAAGGGGATAC
>NW_027589452.1:0-1023 GCF_028453695.1 Augochlora pura
AGAATGCACTTAAGACTGGAAAAATTCGACGGCAAGAACAATATTTGGACGCGCGGTGTTTCGATATGGCGGTCCTCGAGAGGAGCCCCAAGAATTTCGAGGCCACAGTGGGGTCGCGCAAGACGACCGATTTCTCAGGGCGCTCTTCCGCGAGCTGAACACCGAAGTTACGGGAAAAGCAAAGGGTTGGGGGAGGCAAAGCAAAGTTGACTCTCTCTCTCTCTCTCCCCCTTGTAAACAGTCTGTTGACCGAGGCTGCCGCAAACTTCTCCCGCGGATCGGCCATCGACGCCGCGAGCCGACCAGAACCGCGTTATTACGTCCTATAATAATGTTCGTTCGCCCTAATCGCTTTTCCACCGCGCCCTTTATCCCTTCGTTTATAAATCCCTGTTACACCAAGATAAAGTTTCCCATCATTGATACGAATTTTCTTCGCTCTACAGAATTTCTAAGGGTTAAAAAGTAGTATAATATTTATAGTCCCAAGTTTTCGCATGTTTAACAATTTTATTTTTATAGCGCCTGTATTTTTTAACATCCCTATAATATATTTTTTAAAGGTCTCACATTGTCTGTGAGTTCTAAAATTATTTTATAGAACCTAGAATTGGTTATTATTCGAATAAAATTTTATTCGAATTAATTCGACCACGTCGAAATAAAAGAACCTTTAAATAAATTGAGATAAAAATAATCTAGACCTTCTAAAAATATTTGACTAATTTCCTAGTTATCCAGCGAAATATTTCGATCTCTGTAACTTCATGGTTCGCCATGGCAGCGAAAAAATTCGCGAATGGCCCCGGCTATCTCGAAAATAAGTCGCATAAGTCTCGCACGGACGGTCCGCGATCCCGCGGCCAGATGGGAAGAGGTTAATTCCCGGCGAGTCCGCGGCTCCTGGTAATCATGGGTTTATTATCCCCGGAGTCGTAGGCGATCATCGTTCCCGTTTCCCACTCGTGATCGCGTAGAGAGAGAGAGAGAGAGAAAGAGAGAGAGAGAGAGAGGGGGCCGATA
>NW_027589453.1:0-5377 GCF_028453695.1 Augochlora pura
GAGGCGCCAGGACAATGGTCGACGTATCGAGAATCGAATTTCGGCTAGGGAGAGTATCCACACACTGTATCGGTTCGGAGCGATCACGTTCCAGCGTTACACCTGTGGGCCCTCGGACGAGCTCATCCGATTAACGTCGTTGTCTCGTTGTTGCATAGGCGATGAGCCCGGTTGTTTGGCAATTACCATGCGTTCGACGATTTTGCGGCCGTGTAATTCCCGATTACACAACGCTCGGTCGAATTTGTTGCAGCTAATTCGCGGCCAATTACCCCCGGCTGTACAACGGAACGCAAATGCGAGACCTGTTTCCGCGCGATTATCCCCGGGAGGGCTCGATCAAGTCGAACCCGGCCGGCGACCAGCGAGGGATAAATCCGTCACGTGGATTCGGAATTCTTCGAGCAGATCACGCGATTTTTAACTTTCTATAATTTTCCGGCATGAACGAGTTACCTGTCGAAGTTACCTGATTTCGAGAGCCATCTCCGTCAAAAATGATTTTTATAATTAATTAATTGTGGAGATGATGCCGAGCTTCACATGTTTTAATAATATGTCAGGTCATGTAACAGGTTATGTTAATCCTTAATATGTATTATTTTAGTACAATTTGTAAAAGAGATTTTCAGAAACAAATTCTACTTTGACAATTAGTAGAAAAGTTGACAAAACCATGACAAATTAATAGAAATCGTGACATTACTTTGACATATTTATTTTTTTACTACAATTCTGACATAACCCTGTAATAAAACCCTTGACATAACCTTCACATAGTTAATTTATATTTTTAATTAAAACTTTGACATAACTATGACAAAATAGTAGAAGTCTTGACACAACCTCCACATAATTAATTTATATTTTTAACTACAACATTAACATAACTCTGAAAAATATTTCGAGTAGGAACCTCGAAATAACCTCAACATAATTAATTTATATTTTTTAATTGACCAACACGCCAACCCTTAATTTTCCCTACCAACAACAAAATTCCGGCGAACATTTTTAATATTTTACCACAAACCGCGTTCGGTCGATTCGTTGAAACGCGACGGTGGCTTTTGTTGCGCCAAACCGAGAAACAAATGAATTTCTCCCAATAAAGCATGTATTTCCAGCGGACGTATTTCCACGATTCCGGTAAAATAAACATTCTGAAATGGATTATTCGGACCCGCGTCCGTGTATTTGAACGTTACAAGAATTATCACATATATTTTTCCGTAGTTCGTTCGCACGGTTGCCGGAGGGTGTGAGAATTCTTTCCGCCGCTGTCTCCGAACGAATTGTGATATTAAATATCGAACCGGGAGAGTTTGTTATTTCGATGCTGCATTTGCCTTTTATTTCAGACCGTTTTTATTACGCGAAATGACAAATTTTTCCGAACGCACTCGGCTTCGAATTCCGAAGAGCGAAGGGGATTGACGCGAAGCTTTATTCGACCGTGCATCGATCTGTCACAGTTTCGACGGATAATCGCGAAATCATCTGCCCTATTTATACCGAGCAACATTAACAATCCCCGTCGAAACGCGTGGCTTGTTTTTACAAAAGGAATTTAAGGAAGTCAATCATTTATCGTGATATTTCATTAATTTTCATTTTTATTAATTCAAAGGATGGATCCTGCAACAAATAAAATACAAGGCTTAATTACATATATATTACGTATATGCTATATAAATTAATTAAAAAATATTTTAAGAAGCTTACTATAAATTAAATTAATAAATATAATTTTAAAAATTCATTATCGACGCTATTACCGAATAACATTAAAAATTACATACTTACATATATATATTAGACAGTTCAGTTAGAAAATATTTTACGAAGCTTACTATAAATTAAATTAATAAATATAATTTTGAAAATTCATTATCGACGCTATTACCGAATATTGAATTTCAATACTCTCTTAATCGTCAAAATAAAATATTTGAAAAGCATTTAAAAATTCTAATAAATTTACTAGTCTTCTCCAAAATCACCAGTAAATTAAATGTAAATAAAATAAAAACGCTACGTTTGTTATTTAATAAATATAAAATTAATAGACTTCGATCTAAATTAAGAGCACAGTGATTGATTATCTCGCACAGTGTGTCGGCTCCTCCGCCACGTGATATTTCCCGTCGGATCCGCGTTTTCGTTGCTCCGGTGACTCGGCTCGCTGCCGGTCGCCCATCTTTCTTCTATCGAGCACGTAATCTCGGCGAGTTCGACGAACAACGAGCACCGAGGACTGAATAGAAACCTGTCGGCGAGACTGGAGACGAGGGGCGCGCGCGACTCGCTTCCGCGATTATTATCGCGTCGCGAGACAACGCTCGATAAGCCTCGACGTTCCCGTGAATATCGTCGCGCGGAGTCGTTCCACGCTCGGAAATCATCGCGATGAAAAGAGGGCCACCTATTCTCGATCGCGGTGGAACCGAATCGACGACACGAGGTTTGGTTAACTTCGTAAATCGACCGGGTAAATATATTATTTCTTATTACGAAAACATAATTTTTATAAACTAAATAGTCTGCGCAAAGATATGGAACAAAATGCGCGGAATATTTCAAAGAAGCTATTTTCCGTCAAGCGAAATATTCTACGCTCAATTTTAACCCTTTGCACTCGGCGCCATCATGGATATTACCTGCCAGCGCTTATGAATATTTATGTTATTACATAGTATACGTTATATATGTATATATAATATTATTAGAATAATATTCGATTTATATGAAATTTATACACATCGAGAAATAGTTGCAAATCGCTTACGTCCAAATCGCACTTTAATGTTTAGTCGTATGCTAGAATTAGTCCTGAGAGGGGACAACCGAGTGCAAAGGGTTAAACCTCCAATTTCATTAATTCCTGACTTCTGCAGAAACCTTTATAAAGCAATACAAACTATAAATTATAAATTTAAAAAATTTGTCTTTTTCCTTATAGGTCACTGGATTCTTCAAACCGTTGATGCACAAACCGAACTGCTCCATTGGTGTCCCAGAAGCAGCGTGCCATGCACTGCGAGGACGCGTCATGTAAATCCAGTCGGTGTGGAAACAGTTCCGAACTCGCGATTCATGCGCCTCGAGCTGGAAACGCGAAGAAATCGCGTCGCCGAAGTGAAAATTTCGCGGAAGCGTTGATTTAGTGCGAATTATTGCAGTTCCTCGCGCGAATCTTCCCCATCCTGGCACGCTTCTCTCTCTTCTCGATGCCCCGGGAACCTTTGATCCTCCGCGCTTTGACGTCGCCACGTCTCCATTCTGTTTCCCCTGGAGAGAGAGAGACTTGAATCAACTCCGCAGTCTCCGACTCTCCATAAAATAACAATTTCAACGCGGCGACTGAGAAAATTATTATACTTGGTTCGCGCATACGAAATGCCGGTTTTTTTTTTATCGCGCGCTAACGTTTGCCTTTTTGTTTATATTGCGCTGCTTTTTACGATTTAATTTGCCTCAAGATTTTACAGTATTTTCGTTCAATTTTCTAGAAATTGATTTTATTTAATTGTATTGGTAATATTTGTTTTTAGCTGAGTTTATCCGTGTAAAATATTAGAATTTCTTTAAAAGTTATATTTATTAAATAGTATATGTATGTAGTAGATGTATATATTATACATCATCGCTTATACATTTTATCAAGCTGATTTCAAATTCGATTGCCAAACGACTCTAAGAAATTTCAAAAAAAAATTCAGATTCAGTTCAGAAAAGAACTAATAACTAACATCCAGTTTAAACAACGACAAACCGGTCATTTTTTCCATTAAGCGTTGGTTAGATTCCCTGCTAAACGTACGAGGTCCTGCTTCCGTTCCCGAAATGATGAAAATATTCCTTCGCGCGCGAAGCGCTGAAAATTGCCGGCAGTATAGCGGATCCTTGAATCTCGAACGCGCATCATGTAAATCGTATCCGGTCGCCGCAACTTTCCCGCGATTTATGTGCTCGCGAGCCGGGAAGAAAACCGAGAAATGGGACTTGTCGCGATTACGATTCCACTCTCCTCTCTCTCTCTCTCTCTCTCTCTCTCTCTCTCTCTCTCTTATGGTAGCCGCGAGAGGCCGGGCACTCTTTTATTTATGCGCCGCCGGAATAGAATCGCGCCGGTCGACTGCCTCCGGGACCGGTTGGATTTAACGTTCCCGCGATGCCGTTTCGAGCCGGCGCGCGTTCATTTTCCAGTGTCGCCTGGCTTTTCCGTATGCATAATCGCGTCGAATCCGTGCGGATCGGGAAAATCTCTCGAAGTTTCCCCCGCGGTGTCGTTTCGTGGGACCTCCGCGTGTAAATCACCGAGGCGAATCTCGCGAGGACTGGATCTATAGGAGAACAGTTTACAGGGGGGATGGAAGAAGAGTTTTTGTACAGATTCTCGCGAGTAACTTCATCGGAGGTATTAACCGTTTGCGATCGGAGCCATTTTAACTGTAAATCCGTAATAATTCTCCAAACTCATATTTCTATTCTACGCATCAAAATGAACTTTTCTGCATACAAAATTGATTCTTCTGACTCCTATCAACGGTGTCACTAATTAACCATTTTTTAAATTTAACCCTTTGCAGTCGGAGCCATTTGAACTGAAACCGAAAATATTTTTCCAAACTTACAGCGCTCCCATTTTACATAACCTGGTGCATTCGCCGCATTATGTAATTGAATCTTGCGACTTGTGCGACAGGCTCTTTACAATTTTTTCTACGTGGATAATCATGGAAAAATTATTTCGAAACGTGGCACAATAATTTCCAGCGGCGCCTTAGAGTCGCCGCAAAGGGTTAAACTTAGTTGCGGGGTTTACACCCGTTACAGGTTTACACCACCTATAAGGGGTTCGCGTGGCAGATTAAAATTTCGCGAATTACAGCGCGCGCACACTTGTCAGCCCGTTTCACCTTATTCACGGCCAATGGGCGCTGTCCCGGCGAATGAGACGTTCCCTTTTTTGCCGGCCCGGTGGAGGAATACCGTTTTTCTTCGTGCCGCAGAATTGCGTCCACGTTTTCCGTCTCGCTTCCGTTGCCGTATAAAAGCGTCGCGATTAAACGTTCCGGCCTCCCCCCCCCCCCCCCCCCCCCCCCCCCCCCCCACCCGCCCCGGCCCCGTAGTGTTCCGCGACGTAACGCGCCGCGTCCCCGAGACATTAAAATTTAAATGTGATTGCAGTTTCGTTTAACGAAATTAAATACGAATTCCGTGGCAGCCGCCGCTTAACGGCCGTAACGACGCGCCGGACCGGCCTCCAAAGGTCTCGCCCCTTGTCTGCACCCCCACCCCACCCCACTCTATATATATCGCTCTCTCTTATTTCTTTCTTCGTTTCACCTTGTCTGTCTATAATTTCTATCAC
>NW_027589454.1:0-1023 GCF_028453695.1 Augochlora pura
ATTTAGTATATCTATCTCTCTGGGTGTCGATTTAAGCATTTATTTAAAATTATTCGCCGAGAGTCGCGCATTCGTTTGTTCATCTGCCTCCTTTCTTGTTCTGCGTGCTTGAACCGGCTATATTTACGTAGCCGTGATTTTATCTTTCTAATGGATTCCTAGATAGATCTGCGCATTTCTGCCGATTTATCTATCCGCCCATCTATCCGCGTAAGAATCTATCGATCCATCTGTCGGTACGTTCAAGCGACCCGCCAATCCAACTGTCTTCCCGGTCTTCTGTCTAACTGCTCGTCCATCTGTCAACCTACTTAACCGACCCGAGGATCGTCTAAAATTGTGTACAATCATTTGGAACTGTCCGAAGTCATTTGGAATCGTTTGAAATCATCTGGGAACCTCTGACATCGTCCGGAATTATTTAGAAATCATCCGTAATCGCTTAAGAATTATTAGGAATTGTCTAAAATTATTTGATATTGTCTAAAATCGTTTGAAATCGTCTGAAGTCATTTGAAATTGTCTGAAATCACCTGAAATTGTCTAAAAACATTTGAAATCGTTTATAACAATTTAAGATCCTCTAAAATGATCTGAAATCGTCTATAACAGTCTAAGATTCTTTAAAATCATCTAAAATCGTATGAACATCTTCCGAAATAGTTTAAAATCGTTTGGAGTTGTCTAAAATGATTTAGAATCATTTCAAATGATCTGAGATCGTCTAAAATCGTCAGAAATCATACAAATTTGAGATTATTTAAGATGCTCTAAAATCATCGAAAATCTGAAAGTCATTCGAAAGTGCCTACAATCATCAGCAATTAACTGAAATTATAAAAAATCTACTAAAATCATTAGAAATGATCTAAAATCATTAGAAATGATCTAGAATCATTAGAAATTACCTAAAATCATGAAAAACTATCCAAAGTCACCAGAAATGATCTAAAATCGTCAGAATTTATTCAAAATCATTCGAAATTGTCCAAAATAATTCGAAATCTTCCAGTAATATCTGAA
>NW_027589455.1:0-1023 GCF_028453695.1 Augochlora pura
GGCGTAGGCCGCATACGTGCGTTTTACGTTGCACAAATTATTCTTATATTCAGGAATATCAGCGTCTCGTTGATCGTTGGATGCGTAATTTTAATACCTGAAATCAGTATTGAGAATAACTTTTCCTTCCAAGATTATCGAACTTGGTATTCCTTCGATCGGAGTTCCTTCAGGGGCTCGCTCATGGGAGAGGCCCTTGAGTGAGTACGGGGGGTAGCGTCCCCGAAGCACCCGAGGCGCCTATAGGTAGTTAGGGTTCTTAATTTAAGTTTGTTAGACTTCGTTTGGTTTTCGAATTTTTATTCGGCTTTTTTTTATTCGGCTTCCGATGTGATTCGGTTGTTCAGCGTTGGATTTCCTCTTCAAATTGCACTCGTGTGCGGGTTAGTTTGGCACTCGTGTGCTGGTGTTGTATTTCTAGTTTCGTCTCGTCATTTTTTATATGTTCCAATTAACTAATTATTTTTTTCAGATTATTACAGGTGGGGCCCGTGAGTGAGAACGGGAGGTAGCGTCCCCGAAGTTTCCGAGGCGCCTATATGTCGTTAGGGTTTTCAATTTAATTTCTTTAAACTTCTTTTGGTTTTCGAATGTTGGTTCGTCTTCCGATGTGATTCGGCTGTTGACCGTTGGATTTCTTCTTCAAATTGCACTCGTGTGCGGGTTAGTTTGGCACTCGTGTGCGGGTTAGTTTGGCACTCGTGTGCTCGTGTTGTATTTCCTGTTTCGCTTCGTCATTCTTTATATGTTCTAATTAACTAATGATTTTTTTTCAGATTATTACAGGTCATCTGCCGTAGGATCAACATTCACCGCGGGATTATCATCCGCCGTGGGATAATCATCCGCCTTGGGAACATCATCCGAATTGGGATCATCATCCGCCGTGGGATGCGTGCGACTTATTAATTATTGCGTCTTATCTAAGTAGTATTAAGATCACTCAGGGGCCTCCGTCCCACGGGACATGCCCCGTGGGGGGCACGGGGTGTAGCGTCCCCGAGTTACCCGAATCGCTAAAAG
>NW_027589456.1:0-1023 GCF_028453695.1 Augochlora pura
ATTTGCACAAGATGAAACGTCAAGAGAAGAACTTTTAAAGCGTTTAGAATTTTCGACTGCAATGCAGAAAGTAATAAAAGAAAGAGAACTTTCTAAGAAAGATATAATAGAAGCATTTTTGGATAAACTGGTATTTGCGGTCAATCAACCTAATAGGGAAGAATTGAACAGCATTATTAAAAGTGAAATTGCAAGAAATAGTAAAGTTCAAGACGGTTATGCGGCATTACGAAAAAGATTATTAAATGATTTAATAGCTTCAGGAGAGGATGAAAAACTTGGAAATCATATATCTGACATTACATATGGATTCAATTTATTTATGTCCTTCTTACACAGTATGTTCTTGCATAAAAACATGTTTTGCATAAATTTCGAAGAAAAAGACTATGGTATATCTGTTGACATCGTTATCAATTATAAAGATAGAATTACTTGTATAGGAGCTTATAATAGAAATAATAGTATTGGTTATAATCAGTTATTTCCTTCCAAACGACAGGAGAGAAAGAATACATTTTCTATTAATAAGTGTTTTACTCTTTTCATTGAAAAATTAGAGAAGGATAAAGATACTAAATATTTTATTGTCTATACTAATGCAGGCTTAAATCTTGCAGAGGGAAAGAAATTTAAGAAAGAACAATCTAGAGACTTTTATCCTCTGAAATTTGATAATATAAGTATTCAGAAAAAGGAATATAGGATTTTAAAACATTGGTTTTGTATAAATGAGAATGGTCTGTATCAGTTTTCGCAAGAAGGAACAACAAGGCTTTTGAATCTATTAAAGCTTCCACCTCTTTGGCAGAAAGAAAAAGAAGAAGGAAGGCTTTCTGCTGATAAGGAAAAAGAAGTGAAAGAGAAATTTCTAGATAGACTGATATTTGCAGTTAATCAGTGTGACAATGAAGAATTGAATAGTCTTATTAGAAATGAGATAGACGAGTCTAATGTTCCATACAATTGTGAGGAGTTACATGAAATAGCGTTACGTTGGTTAGAATCTCATGATTTCGGCCC
>NW_027589457.1:0-1022 GCF_028453695.1 Augochlora pura
TGAGACGCAGGAAGCTACGCTCACGTTAGACATATCTCTACAACTACGAGTGCATCAAGTAAACCATCATCCATACAAGCTATCTCTGATAGCCACCATCGGTAGTGCCAGTGCCAAAGTCGACCAAGAAAACACCAATAACCCGACAGCAACAACATCGAAGCCGAAAGGAAGGTTCTTCAGCCATTGCCGCGCAAGCGCACGGCAAACTTCGCGGACTCACCGCCAGTCTGCAGGAGATTCGCCAATGAATTAACCCACGCCACAATCGAGGACAGCACGATGCTGCAGGCCAACATTCCGACCAAAAACAGGTATGACATCCTGTCTTCATTCGCCAGCACCCCCAATCCACCCCGAAAAACCCACCCCCCCCCCCCCCCCCCCCCCCCCCCCCCCCGCCAAGCTCAGACGACACCCACACCGCAACCAAACCACCCCCGATTTATATTAACAACTTTAATGGAAACATCAAGGCCCTAACTCAGGCTCTTCTAGCCGACTACGGGCCAAACTTCTCACTCAAGTACCTTGGCAACAAGGTCAAGATCCAACTGAATGAAAACAAACACCACACAGACCTGCAACATAAATTAAGACAAGCAGACAAACCTTTCCACACTTATACACCCAACCACGAGAAATCCCTCGTGGTAGTCCTCAGAGGACTCCCCAATATTAACATTCAAGAAATCCAAGATGAAATAGAGTCTCTCGGGCTAAAACCCAGCAGCATCACCCCCCTAGGCAGCAAGCCCGACCCCGGCAAAACCCAGTACACCATATATAAAATCACCTTCAGCCCAGGCACATCCTTCAATGCGGTGAACAAAATTGGTCACCTATTTTACACGAAAGTATACTGGGAAAAGTTCTTCTCGAGGAAGAACTATACCCAGTGCTTCCGCTGTCAAGCCTTCGGGCACTCGTCCAAAAATTGCAATTTACCACCCAAATGTGTAAAATGTGCAGGCCCACACCTAACCAAAACCTGCACAAAACCTAAAGACACTCCAGCAACA
>NW_027589458.1:0-1022 GCF_028453695.1 Augochlora pura
GGCAGAGTGAGAGGCAGAGAGAGATAGCGAGAGCCAGGAGGCCAGAGAAAGAAAGGGAGAAAGGGCCAGGAAGATAGCTAAAGGAAGAGCAAGGGTTAAACGGAGAGTGTGAGAGAGTGAGAATCAAAGCGAGATGTAAAGCGATAGATAGAAAGATAGATAGATAAATATTAGGTTGATGCACATGGATTTTTAAACATGGCGGATTTTTAACCGAGTATATAAAACTGCCCACCTTTTTCCAAAAGCTATTGATTTAATCAACATGTACCCCATTCGTTTCAATACACTTTTCTCAACGAGAGTTTAATTCATAGATGCCTGTCTTCAAGAAATTCTGATTTTTCGGATCAATAAACTATAGTATGCAATCCTTTCAGACTGTCTCCATTCACAGTTTTATATTTGCTTTTTTACATTTCTAGGCCATAAAAACTACGCATACCTCGTACAAAACAATTGCGAGATCAAACAAAGTAAAATGTAAAATTTTATAAAATATAGATCTTTCGCCAGCCGACTCTATCGCTAGGGTCAAAGAGACAGCGAAACGAAGAGCAAGAGTCGCAGAAGAAGAGCTAGAATCAGAGAGGAAGAGAGAGAAAGAGAGAGACAAAGAAAGAGCAAAAGACAAAATTAGAAGAAAAGCAGGAACAAGAGAGCCAGAAAGTAAAAGCTAGCTAAAGATCCTGAGGAAGAAGAAGAGCTAACAATAAAGAAAGAAAAAGAGAGAAAGAGAGAGAGAACCAAAGAAAGAGCCAAAGACAGAACCAGAAGAAAAGCAAGAACAAGAGAAAAGCTAACTAAAAAGTAAAAGCTAACTAAAGATCCTGAGGAAGAAGAAGAGCTAGCAATAAAGAAAGAAAAAGAGAGAAAGAGAGGGAGAACCAAAGAAAGAGCCAAAGAGAGAATCAGAAGAAAAAAAAAGAACAAGAGAGCCAGAAAGTAAAAGCTAGCTAAAGATCCTGAGGAAGAAGAAGAGCTAACAATAAAGAAAGAAAAAGAGAGAAAGAGAGAGAGAG
>NW_027589459.1:0-1022 GCF_028453695.1 Augochlora pura
ATATTAATTCAACACTGTCGAATAAAATTTTCCATATTAAATATTCACCTCGTATCATTTATTCGAATAAAATTTTACCCAATTCTATCAACAATTGACTCAGTCATACAAATATTTTCTCCTCGATAGCTACAACTCCGTAGCAACAGCTAAAATCCCACGTAATCTCCGTATCGCTAAACCAACCATTCGACACGCGAGAACGACCTCACCGCCCTCCGTTTCGCCCATATCGAAACGACGACGATTCGTCTCGAGTAGCCGCGAGCACCTTATCCATTACCGGACGGCACGACTACCGGGCACCGTTAACTTTACAGGGTCTCAATCTTTCTCGTGCCGAGAAATATGGAAAGCTTTCAATTTATACCGCATCTTCTTCCGTCCGGGCTCCTCGAGTTCCATACTGAAATTACAGAGTGCGCCGCGCGGTCGGAGCAGAAGGCGGAGTAGTAGTTTTCCTTTGAGGACGTAAAACTTGCGCGAGCGTAATAAAAAGTTGGCGGTATATCCCGGGCCACTGTTTTCTGATTCCACTCCGCGCCGGCGAAACGCGACCGCTCGCCGCCGGATTTTATGTCCTATTTAATTCAACCGGCTCTCTGTCTGACCGTAAAATCCTTCGCAAGAGAGAGGGGAAGAGAGAAATATAGATGGATAGATAGATAGAGAGAAAGAGGAGAGAGGAAAGAGAGAAAGAGAGAGAGAAAGAGGAAAGAGAGAGAGAGAAAGAGGAGAGAGGAAAGAGAGAGAGAGCGAGAGAGGGCGAGAGAGCGAGAGAGAGAGCGAGAGAGAGAGCGAGAGAGAGCGAGAGAGAGAGCGAGAGAGAGAGCGAGAGAGAGCGAGAGAGAGAGCGAGAGAGAGCGAGAGAGAGAGCGAGAGAGAGAGCGAGAGAGAGAGCGAGGGAGAAAGAAAGAGGAAAGAGAGAAAGGAGAGAGAGAAGAGAGGAAAGAGAGAGGAGCGTTTCCTCTTCTTGTTCGTTTACCGAAACGAAACGATCGTAAAAACGGTTCGCAACGAAA
>NW_027589460.1:0-1022 GCF_028453695.1 Augochlora pura
TCGTTGATGTAGATGTTAAAGAGAAGAGGTCCGAGGATGGAGCCTTGGGGGACTCCTGCAGTTATTGATAGGAGCTCGGAGGAGGATCCAGTGATGGAGACAAAGATGTGCCTGTTGTGGAGATACGATTGTATGAGCTTGATGAAGGTTGTTGGAAGAGCGAGCTTGTGTAGTTTGAAGAGTAGGGCTTCTGTCCAGACTGTGTCAAAAGCTTTGGTGAGGTCGAAGAGAATCATGGCAGAGGAGCGATAGGTGTTATGTTCATGGGTGAGAAGTTGTGCGACTCTTATTAACTGGTGGGTGGTGGAGTGGTGGGGTCTGAAGCCAAACTGCTGGGGGATGAGGGTTTGGGTGGCGTTTAACGAGTTGGTTAGCCAGATGTGGATGCATTTTTCGAAGATTTTACCTATGACTGGGAGCAGGCTGATGGGTCTGTAGTTCTCAGGTGTGTTGCGGTCCTTGCCTGGTTTGGGTATAGGGACAATCCTGGCTATTTTCCAGGCGTTCGGAAAGTACTGTAATTTGATTGAGTGGTTAAAGATGTAATACAGCTGGAGAGCTATTTTAGGTGATGCGAATTTGAGCGTAGGTGGGGTGATACGATCATAGCCAGGGATTTTATTGTCCCTCTGTGCTAATATTGCTTTATGAACTGTGGGAAGTGGGATGTGGAAGTCATGGTAGGCTGGGGGTATTGAGGGAGTGTTGGCATCTAATGTGTTGGTAATAAAATGACTGATAACTGGGTCGTTATTGGAGGAGGCGGAGGTGGAGTTGTTGTGTATGAGTTGGAAGGTTTTGCATAGGTGTTTGGCCTTGTCGAGGTCAGTGGTGTAAGTGATGTTATTGTGTGTAATTGGGGGGATGTGAAATTTTTTGCCTGTGAGGGTCCTATGGTTGGCCCAGAAGGTAGGGTCCGGTTTGGTCTGTTTTCGAATCTTGTATTCCCAGGCATTGCTTCTAATTTTGGCAATCCTGGAGGTGATTTGTGAGGAGAGAAGTTTAGCTAGGTCTTTGTAGTA
>NW_027589461.1:0-1021 GCF_028453695.1 Augochlora pura
AATTAGAGTTATAAAGATTATAGAGATATAATTAGAGTTATAAAGATAATAGAGTTATGATTGTGTAGTAAATAATAAGTGATTGTAAGTGAATGGGAGATTGTAGTATTTAAATAGTAAATAGTAGGTAATAGTAAAAAATAGTAAGTAATTGCATGTAAATAGTAAATACTGAGTAATTGTATGTAAATAGTAAATAGTAAGTTATAGTATGTAAATAGTAAATTCTACTTATTATATATAGTAAATAGTAAACACAACGTATTGTATATAGTAAATAGTAAATAGTAAATACTAAGTGTTATATATAATAAATAGTAAATAATAAGTATTACATACAGTAAATACTACAACAATGCTGTTTTAAATAGTTTTGCATTTTACTATATATTATTATATTTTACTATATTATATTCTACTATATTATTCTATTAAATCTTACTCCAATAATAGTATTTAAAATCCTATGACATATTCTAAACTACGTACCTTATGTATGAATTAAATTAATATTACATTACTATATAAAATATCACAAAGTATTAACAAAAAAATACTATTTCTTGCGAGAACATAGTTAGAGGTTGAAAAATCGTGGGGGTTGAAAAGTGTGCTTGAAAAATTGATGCCTCATCAATTTTTCAAGCACACAAATCTTTCTCTCCACTCATTAATAAATCTTTCCTCGTCCTTCTACGCCAATCAATAATAAATTTCGAGCACTTTTCTTCGCATATTCGCAATCCATTAAACGTAGAAACCGTTCTAAATAATTGAAATCGTTCTAAATAATTAAAATCGTTCTAAATAGTTGAAACCGTTCTAAATAATTAAAATCGTTCTAAATAATTGAAAATCGTTCTAAATAATTAATATCGTTCTAAATAATTGAAAATCGTAAAAAATTATAAAAATACACGAACTCGACGATTATTCCGAAGATATCTGCCGTCGTAAATAAAATTACAAGTTTTGCGCGGGTACAGGTGGAATCGCCTCGGCTAATTGAAAGTATCGCATG
>NW_027589462.1:0-579 GCF_028453695.1 Augochlora pura
TTCTGTTACGGGACCCTTCGCACACAGCAAGAGAACCTACGGAGGATTGACGCACATGAAGTGCACCTGTCTTCTCTTGCTCAAGCGAATCAGTAAGTCCATTATCTCACTCACAGTCCAGTTATTCATCTATTTCAGATGTCCACAACGCGACTGACAGTGAGAACTTTGCATTCCGAGAAGTTACCACGATCGAAGAAAACATTCCCCTCTTTTCTCCATCTCCTTCGTTGCCAGTGAAGAAGTACTTCTCACCTCCACTTCTTCGACTACCCAACATCGACAGCAACTGCTTCCTCAACGCATTCGTGCAGTGTCTGAGGGTAGTGGAGCCGTTCACTGTCCACCTTCAAGATATGACAATAATAATGGATCCCGACGGGAAGGAAATTGCGGAAGAACTCATTCGGCTACTGAGAGCTACGGGAGAATACTCATCCGTACCATTTCGGCGACTGTATTGCTCATGGCATCGCGATTCATTCCGTTATTCGAGCGGACCACAGGACATCCTAAGCTTCGCATTTCAATTCCTCTTTGATTTCACAGCGATAGTGCCCTTGTTTGCTTTCGATCGAG
>NW_027589462.1:679-1021 GCF_028453695.1 Augochlora pura
TTCTGTTACGGGACCCTTCGCACACAGCAAGAGAACCTACGGAGGATTGACGCACATGAAGTGCACCTGTCTTCTCTTGCTCAAGCGAATCAGTAAGTCCATTATCTCACTCACAGTCCAGTTATTCATCTATTTCAGATGTCCACAACGCGACTGACAGTGAGAACTTTGCATTCCGAGAAGTTACCACGATCGAAGAAAACATTCCCCTCTTTTCTCCATCTCCTTCGTTGCCAGTGAAGAAGTACTTCTCACCTCCACTTCTTCGACTACCCAACATCGACAGCAACTGCTTCCTCAACGCATTCGTGCAGTGTCTGAGGGTAGTGGAGCCGTTCACTG
>NW_027589463.1:0-1021 GCF_028453695.1 Augochlora pura
GCAAATAAATTTCTTAAATAAATTTGATGATTTTTGATAAAATTTGTTATTAAATTTTGGTGCCTAAATTTGGCAAATAAATTTCTTAAATAAATGTGATAAGTTTTGATAAAATTTGTTATTAAATTTTGGTACCTAAATTTGGCAAATAAATTTAGTAAATAAATTTGATAAACCTTAATGAATCGATTCGTCAAATAAATGTACATTCGATGAATCAATTTACTAAATACGCTCTAAAATTTCACGAAAAGCAATTTCGCGTTCGAAAAACCGGGAATTAAAACTTACAAAAGAAGATATATTCTTTCCAGTTAAAAAACCGGCCGGAGATCGGTCGGCGGAACGGCGGACAAAACGGTTCGCGGCCGATCGCTGTTTTTTCGGTTAAATTGAAACTGGTGAGTAACGAACAAACGTAACTCATCAAAATCGATTCCGTTGACAATGAAACGGTGTATGAGAAAAATTACGTTGATTGCAGAACGCTCTCTCTCCCTCTCTCTCTCTCTCTCTCTCTCTCTCTCTCGCTCTCTCTCTCTCGCTCTCTCGTGCTCTCTCCGTTCGCGGGTTCCAATCAACAGGCCATACACACATTATTCGGGCATATACTTTATCCGTAGCAATTTGAAGGCGCGTTCGATGGGGGCCACGAGACCTTCCCCTGGATTTTCACGGAGAAATCTCGTCCGAATATTTTCGATAAAACAAATTGTTTGTACGTGTCGACTGCATGATTTCAATACGCGACGACAAGCTCATGGTTTGTCCGGCGATGGTTATGTAGTGGTAGAGCCGTCGCAGTTTAGCGCAGTTCTATTAACACGCGCGCGCGCTCCACGCGTGATATTTTCAATTCTCATTCAATATTGCTTTTTCTTTTATTGCTTTTTCGAATAAATACCGCGCGCGCGCTATGCGGCAACTGACGTGCGTCGCGTGAAAAAATTTTCCGCGAAAGAGTTACGCGTAAGAAAATTATATATAAAAATTCTACGTACAAGTAACAAAATTATATATA
>NW_027589464.1:0-5376 GCF_028453695.1 Augochlora pura
TCCGCGATAGAGCTCACGACTACACCTCCGCAGACTGCTGGTACACGTGCAACGACCCCGTGATCTTGAACTTGTCGTAATTCTTCGGTCGGCGGACTCGTTCAACGAAATACAGGCGGCTCCATAACGCGCGGTGTTCCGCTTCGGAAATCGAATACCATTTGGGCAATGGTATTAATTATCTTGTAATCCCTTTTATCGCAGTATGCAATTTTTGATGCGTCGAGTGGAAGATGCTGAAATAAAAATATAATTCAGAATTCTTTGCGCAGAAAATTAGTTTTTGCAGTGAGTTGTTAACGACACTGACACTTTTTGCGTATTTTTGAATTTATAAGGAAATTGGTTAGTTACGATAAAATGGTTGAAAGAGTTTAAAAATGTCAATCTGTTATTTTTCATTTATTAAAATTGTTAGAAGTATGAACTAGCTTTTCATTTTGTATTTTTTGCAAGTGATGCAGTCAATTTTTATTACCGCAGTCTATTCTAGAGGGTCCAATTTGAAGAAATAATTTAAATATTTACAGATAATAAAGCCGTCTCTATTTTATTTCTGTGACGAGTATTACTATTATACAGTAGCTAATGGCAACCATATACATAGGTAGTGTATACATATACACACAAATAACCAAATTCAATGATTGGAAAAACATTGAATTATATAAAAAAGGCTCAAAATAGCAAAAAAAGTATTGTAACAATTTTACGTTATACATTTAATGAAGTTAATAAAAGAGAAAAAGAGTAAAGTCCAAAAATAAAAATTAAATGGACCTAAAAATCTCCAACGATTCGAGACGACCGAAACTAAGAAAAAACACTATAATCGAACGAAACAACTGCGAGATGGGACGAAGAAATAGGATGAGCTACGAAAATAGAAAGGGAAAAAAGGTTGCAGAGTTCGCCGTCTTCTCCTAACATCCTTTGCATTATCAAACATCCTCTACCTCCGAGAAAGCCAAGAAAGGAAAACCTCGTCGTCGTCGTCGTCGTCGTCGTCGTGAAGTGGCAAAGCCGATAGAGCGAAATAAGAAATGGTAATGGAAGAGAAAAAACAAATTTGAAATGGAAGAGGACGATCTCGAAATTCTCTAACATTTATATGTTATGGAACACCCTGTACATCTGGGGAAGCCAAGTTTTTCCAGCGGAAGGATGGACTGTGTTTTGCCGGAAGAAGCAAGGTGGCGAAGTGGAAAGAAATGGCAAACGGCCAGACGTTAAAGGGAAAACTAGATTTCGGTATCTTTTTGCACGATGAGGGCGGAGCAGAGTCTCTGTTATCCGAACTTTTGACGTTCGACTCCTTGATTGTGTTTTTTTTTATTATTTTTAAATAATATTTTTTTAATGAATAGTATTCTCGCGGATACGATTTTTTAGAGATATATTCTTTAGAGTTAATTCTTCTGAATAGAAGAGTTCGTCAACACTACAACCCCCAAGCATTTCGTCTTTGTTCTAAGATCGAGTGACTCACCGGTTCTAGTGTCAAGGATATTTCGTAATGCGGACAACCGTTCAACCCGTTCCGTTTCACCCGGAAAAAGGAAACGAGTCGCGCGACTATGCAGATCGAGGTGCCATTAACACGCGAAATGAGCGGACTGGTTCGTAGTCACCTGGAGGCAGGGTCACGGAAGAAGGACGGGGAAATGAATACAGATGAAAAGAGAGAGAAGAGAGAACGATTGAGAGAGCAAGAGAGACATAGAGAAAAATAGAGAAAAAGAAAGACAGGGATAAAGAGGAAGACGAAAAGAACAGGAGAGGAATATAGACAGAAAGAAAAATGGAAAAATAGAAAGAGTGAAAGAAAAATAGAAAAATAGGAAGAGAAAGAAAAAGAGAGAAATAGGAAGAGAGAAAAGCCAAGAGAGAGAAATGGAGAGTGAACAAGAGAGAGAGAGAGAAAGGAAGTGATAGAATAAAAAAGAGAAAAAGGAAGAAAAATAGACATAAAAAGAGCAACAAAAGAAAGAGAGAGAAAGAGAGAGAGAGGGACAGCAGTACGAGGTATCTCGGTATGCAGGTCACCTCATTCGTGAGTCCACAAATCACCAGATGCATTGTCTGATCAGATAACGCGCGAGTTTATGTTATCTCGCGGCGGCTACCGCATAACTCTCGCGGGGAGTTATCACGAGCATCCGAGGGGAGCCATAGACGGACATGCCGCGCGGCGTTTCCGACGCTGAACCTGAGGGAGAGAGGATCCTCTCCGCGCGCGGCGACGGCGGCGGCGGCTACCCTACGGAACCGTACGCGACCGTACGCGCGAACGCAGTTTCGTTGCGCTTTCCGCTTCTACGGTCGTGAAAAATGGCGTGCGCGCGGGACACGTGCAGCTACGTGGCTGGATCCGGCTGCCAGATAACCGCGATTAGGAAGCCTTAGATCTTGACCGGTCCCGGGGCCCTGGAAAACCTGATATGCGTGCGCTCTGCCGGAAACGGTACATTCGCGCTGACCACGGGCTCTCTATCTCTCTCTCTCTTTCTTTCGCTGCAGTATCGTTGCCGGCGCGGGTTGATACCGCCGAGACGCATACGGACTCGAGATCATCGACGCGCGTACGTGGAAGCGGGAAATTATGGCAACGCACTCCTCCGATCTGTTTTGTCGATGTCTTTTTTCGATACTTTTTATCGCGATACGATACGCGATCAATTTGGAATATAATTGGAAGGATGGTGAGTCGGGTGGTTGATTATAATGATTTTATTGTCTTCGAGGATTTTTAATGATCTTGAGATTGTTCTAGTAGATTTTAAGGTAATGGGGTGTTCCACAACGATTCAAGAATAAAGATTATAAAGATAATTCAAGAAGCTAAAAAACAGCAATCTCATTCCGATTGTCCCGCTCACTCTTACGAGTGAGTCCCTTTCGTACCCTGTCCGTGCGCGAGCTACCCATGGCTCACGGACGCGAGACGCAAGTACGAGGCGCGCCACCGGTGGGAATACAGAGTCGGGTACTTACCTTTTAGCCGCGAGGCAGCCGATCGCCTTTCTCAGAATTAGATAAGTCCCTTTATTGGTGATCGGATCACAGCAGCAGCAGCGGCCCAAGCAGCACCGGTAGCGGCAGCAAGTTCAAGGTTGACCGGGTTAAAAATAACCAGCCCCCCGGCTCTCGCTCGCCATGGGGGGACTCTGTTGCAGCTCCCATCGCCGGCCAAACTCGACCGGAAATCTACTGTCCGCCAGCCAATATCCGACTATCCCGTCGAACAGATCCTCGGTACCCTGTCCGACTGATCACGTGGCCCCCGGATAGAGCTCGTCTCTATCGATCCTTATCAGTGCGATCGCGCCACGATCTGTCGCTCCATCAATGTTAGACCGCGAAGAGGATCCGAATGATCGATGGCGGCCGTATTCCCGGCGGACTTGGCAGCGGCTCCAACAGTTTCCCAAGTTGTCCCTGGGAAAATCGCACCTTGGCCGGGCCACGATCGAAGGTAAATAATGCCTCCTCGCGGCGAGATGAGACCGCGCGCGGCCCCGGGATCGATGGGTTAACGGAGCGTAGCCTGGGGAGCGAGGAATCGATCCAGACAAAGCCGAGTGATAAATCATGTGTGAATGGGGTAAATTGAGTGATTGGAGAGAGACGGCTCTCGCCGATGATGTAACGGTGCCTGTAAGGGTCAAAAGCGGTGATTTCACTTTGGTACGCGAGTAAGCTTTTACCTGGACGAAGATTCAAGGATTTTGCAACACCTTGTATAAGATCGTCTGTCATAGCGCATCCTTAATCCTTTGGCTACGGCAGACTTTGACACGCATCGGCCGTACGGTACGATACGAAATTCACTCGCGACGTCCACTGGGTACGGCGAAGTTTTTCGTTAGACACGCATTTCTGAAGAAGTATATTAAAATAGTCAAAACACCGAATTCTATTACATTAGATCAATATTACTTGAAGTGAATATTAATTTTAAGTTTTTTTTTTATAATAATTAATAATGAAATTTAATAATAAACGGGCGAAACAGGCGAAATTTGATCTGGACGCCAATTGGCGCCTACAGTACCAGGAAGCCAACATGTGTCGGGCGCCAACAGGCGCCAACAGTAGTCAAAGAGTTAAATGTCCAGAAGATGTAATCCACTTATGTAGAACGGCACAGATTACACTAACTGTCACTTTCACTTTCACTGCACTATTATTCAACACTGATCACTTATTCAGCAATTAACACTTGTCCGAAGTTTCCAGCGATATTTTGTGTGGCTCTGATAATGGCCGAATAAATTCAAATTCGGTGCTCGAAATGTCTACCGTCCATGTCGAGACACCACATCGCCCGGAAGGTTAACCTTCTTGCAATTTCCTTGTTGTAGCACACGCGTCTCCATCGAGCTACGCATATACCCAAAATATTTTGAACTGTTCTTGCGGCGTGCACATACATTTTAAAGAACCGCGATGTATCAACGAAATCTCAAACGAAACTAATCTTGATTGACCTGAAACTGACTACGAAGATGTTTACACAGCTTCGACGCTCTCCGCTTCAATTGTTTCGAAATTTATTTCGGTGCTGCCACGGGGTCGTCGTGCGGAAAAATTTGGAAACAATTGAAACGGAAAGCGTCGCGCGCCGACTGTCTAGAAACAATTGGCGGCAACCTGACGACGTTTACGTGCAAAGGTCGCCACAGCTGTGTAAACATCTGCGTAGTGAGTTTTAGGTCGGTCAGGGTCAGTTTCGTTCGAGATTTCGTTGATATAACAGCTCGGTTGTGTAAAATGTATCTACGCCGCAAGAACAGTTCAAAATATTTTGGGTAAATGCGTAGCTCGATGGAGACGCGTGTGCTACAACAAGGAAATTGCAAGAAGGTTAGTAACCTTCCGGGCGAGGTGGTGTCTCGACATGGACGGTAGACATTTCGAGCACCGAATTTGAATCTATTCGGCCATTTTCAGAGCCACACAAAATATCGCTAGAAACTTCGGACAAGTGTTAATTCTTGAATAATTCGTAATCAGTGTTGAATAATAGTGCAGCGAAAGTGAAAGTGAAAGTGGCAGTTAGTGTAATCTGTGCCGTTCTTCATACGTGGATTACATACGTGGATTACATCTTCTGGATTACAGCATTTACATCTGAATTGGTAAGTTTTTCATTACTAATATTTGTGAAATTCATGAAATTCTTATTTGATGATCGAACAAGTCAAAATTAATTTTTCCAAGTATTAAATTGCAAGTGTCATTGAACTTATTAACGCAAAAACTTCTCGAGTTATTCCTGTTGAAAAAAATTATTTCACATCTCTGATTCTATCAATTATTGTCACTGACATGTTAAATGTTAAAATGGAAAAGAGAATGCTCGATCGTACTTCT
>NW_027589465.1:0-1021 GCF_028453695.1 Augochlora pura
CTTATATATTAATAGGTAAACATTTTTTATCCGAGGGCACGAAAATTGGAACAGACACGATAAATGGGCGATCTATCCTATTTTGAAAATTTAGATTGAGATTGAATGGCTACGTATTGGGCACGATTATTTAAAAAAAATAATTTATAACATGTCAACGCGATTACGCCACGTCAGAAAACATATGGGGTATCCAACAAAATATTAATTAATAAAAACAAGATTTATATGTTGTTCGTTCCTATCGCGCTGTGATGTCGTCTACGGTTCGGCGTCGTCGAAGGGCGTAAGTCTTCAACTCAGAGTTTCCTGACAACGCGCACTGAAACGAATTCCCTACAACCTGGTCGGGTTCTAAGGATATTACAATATAATAAATGTATGAACACGAGATGTGATGTCACTGGTAACTTTTATTCTAACTTAGAAACTGTTGAAATATATACAAGATAGCGACGAGCTGAGCGAATAGAGTGAAGTGTGGTCTGACTGAAAGTTGTGTTGTGAATGTCGAATGTGAGGCTGTTTGCTTAGAAGTAAGTTCGGTATGGGCGTGCAGTTTCGGATGAAAAAGCGGATTCGTTGCTGATAGATTTCGAAATTGAGAAAGGGAAATGGCTGGCCTGTGTTATTGTTGAATGAAATAGAAAAGACAAGAAATAGGTGAAAGGCTAGAAGAAAAAGGAAAGAAGACACAAGTAACCTCCCAGAGTACTGGTCACTTGCAGGTATGAACCGTACCCTGGATCGGTGCGCACGTGCCATCCGCATGTCACGAGATTTGACCGTAGCAGGCAGTAAACCCGGAAAAATACCTCGACTTAGACGGGACATATGAAATGAAAGTTTGTGAACGCGGTAATAGCTTAACAGTCAATGTGCAGCTGCTAGTCATAATGCAATAAAGAGATCAAAGTTTATGTGAAGTAACGACTTTTCAGAGAACTGCTTGCTACGGATGGATTCGTATTGACCTGGTCGTACAATTTGTATAGTTGACGCGAACACGTTGTACCGGCGA
>NW_027589466.1:0-1021 GCF_028453695.1 Augochlora pura
TCTCAGAAGAAAAGGACAAGACAAGTGAGAAGAAGAAGGACAAGACAACTCAGCAGAAGAAAGATAGGACATTTTAGAAGAGGAAGAAGGACAAGACACCTTAGAAGAAGAAAGACAAGACATCGTAGAAGAAGGAAGACAAGACATCTCAGAAGAAGGACAAGACAACTGAGAGGAAGAGAGACAAGACCGCGCGAAAGAAGAAAAAGGTGGAATAAAAGCGAAAGGGGAAGCCGGCGCTCAAAGGTTCCGCGGTCAAAGCGTCTGGTGGCAGAGCCGTTTCCTCCCGGCGCGCGAGCAGTTTCCGCCCCCTCGGTCCGCGCCGGACCGCCGCGGCGCGTCGGGAAAGATTTATCGGTTCGTCTAGACCAGGAATGCAACCGATGCCCCGGCCCCGCTTTCTTTCTTTTCGTAGAAGATAGCCTGATCAAAAATAAACGCGCGGCCGTCCTTCCCATCCGGCCTTTTTCACGGTTCCGGGCTAAATATATCCCGCAGCGAGCCGGGGGCGCGCTGGAAAAACAACGGGCCGAAATAGAATCCGGGCGCCGTCGCGCTTGCAGGAACACGCCGCGCTCTCTCCCAGGATCCGAGGGGATTTACATACTTCCAGGGACTTTCCACAGGACTACGCGTTCTCCTCGCTGTTTTACAAGACGCGGGATGGTTAGGGGGATGCGATACGTCTTGATTTCATTTGTCGGATACGGCGATTCCATTGTCTGCCGGGGATCGAGACCGTTCGTCGCTGTGTGCGATGGGTCGTTGACCTTGTGGGAATATTTATTAACCCCTTAGCGCTCGAGTGGCGCCAATGAAAATCGTTGTATCGTTTCCAAAGTAATTTTGGTAATAATAAATAATGTCTATTTAAGGCGTTAAAAAAATATTTTACGGCAAGTTTGGAATCGAGGAATTAATTTCCACCAAAAGAATGGATTCGTAATAAGTCTGCTTCATAGTTATAGTGACAATACTTAATAAATAAAATTAATATATCGTTCTTTTATTTATATATTTA
>NW_027589467.1:0-1021 GCF_028453695.1 Augochlora pura
TTTAATATTTAACAATAGAACCGCCGTATCGGTCGATACGATTGTTTCCGGATCTTTTACTTCTTTTATAACTTTCGATGTCTCTTTATTCGAGCACGTATTATTAGATTGCGGATTTTATCGGTTTATTAGTAGGTGCAATTTATAATAGTGGATAGATTAAAAAAAGAAATAAAGAATGTTGTATTAATTTCGATTTATTGATATGATTAACAAAAGAATAGAGATTGTACTTTTATGTCGTGCAGTTGATGCAGATCAATTTTATTTCGTCTAATGGTCTGCAGTCTAATTATCATAGAAATCGCACGATGTCACATAAATCCAGTCTTGTCATTGTTATAAAATAATATACAGTAGTCTCATTAAGTCTTCAATAGTTTTGCCTTAACACTGGATTCACAGCAGTTGCTTTATATTAGTTTATAGAAGTGATAATAACACTTTTTGCTTCTTACTTTTTCTTACTCCTTTCTTTTCTTTAGTTGTCTGACTAATCACTGGTCTACTCTACTGATATTTCAAAATTCTGTTTTATGTATTATGGGTTGCTTCCAGAAGATTTTGGGATGTTCGATAAGACAATAGAATGTCGTTAATAGATAATTATAAGGGATGATCACGGAATGACGTTGGTACACAATATAGCATACCCTAATGTAGCGTAAGTTGTCTCAAAGAACTTGAAAAATCCAAAAGTCGATTTCGACGTTACGAAGATCGGAAGTCTTCATTGATCTCGCATCGATCGTCCAACTACGGCTAACTGTATACCCTAGCCAGGTCTCCAGAAATTTTAGAGGACCCCAAGTAGACTCATCGGTCGAAATTGTCCGGATATCCCGGTGGTTTTCAGAAACTCGGAAGTTGGTTCAGGAGTCACGAGAATCTCCGACGATCAGGTATTGTCTCTATCCTCGGCGAACGCTATTGTTTCGGACTTCTTGAGGATCGGGTTGCCGAGGTATCTCCGAGGCGTGTAGAGGTCTCCACGTTCCACGCGATCTGAGGAGTTTCGTAT
>NW_027589468.1:0-1020 GCF_028453695.1 Augochlora pura
AATGAAAATTTATTATGAATATGAAATTTTGTGTGAATTTCATACGAAAATGTTGTTTTTAAAGTTTGAATTGACTTGGACCATTTTCAAAATTAACCAAATGTATTATAGATGACTTAAAGCAATAAAGAACTACGAGTTTTATTTGAATCAATAACTTTAATGAAATGATTCATGCACATTTATTAATGATTCTCAAAAAGTAAAGCATTTTTATCATTTCGAGTTTTTATGTTTTTTAAAATGTTCCTGAAAAACTGGAGGAATGTATGGTAGCAAAGACATAATATCTTTATGTCTTTCTTCCCATACTGGTCCAGTGGTGGTGCTTATTATTTAGTTCAGAAACGCGTGAAAGAGGGACACGCGCCGTTTACAAGTTATGTTTATATAATTTCTTTAAATTTTTCACTTAGACCACTTTCATAATTAACACAAAATGAATTCCACATAATGTTGAAAGTACAACCACCTCTAATGGTTCATTTTTGACGATATCGTAAAAATTACATTGAATAAATTTAGTTTAACATAATGTGGAGTAGAATAACTGATAAACTCATTTTTTTTTAAATCTTGACTTAGACCACTTTCATAATTATGGGCACATATGTTCGAATAAACTGATTTTGCTAGAATATCTCGCATGTAAGAGTTAAAGTATCATCCACTACTATGATAAATTTTATTTCTTTAATTGCAGTTTCATTGATTCAATGTCTTTGATTTCGTAGACGTTTTTCAAATCTATTTACGACATTTGTTAAGGAATTAATTAGAATTGTGCATCTCGTATGAGTAACAATAAGAAACAAAATTATGGAAAACCCGTATCGATTGCCGAATAGACGCATACAATGATTCGTTTAATAGAACGAATCGGAAGAGTGTGTTTCGTATCAGTTTTTAAACGATCGTGCGGTATGGCTGCCAAGCGGATGGATTAAGGTGAACGAAGAAGAAATAAGCGGCAGTGGGAGTAGTTCTCGAAGTGAGGGAAAACTAAGAGGAGAAAATAGT
>NW_027589469.1:0-1020 GCF_028453695.1 Augochlora pura
CCGCCCATGGTACGATTTCCTGTACATACTGCATATGTAAGCGCATGGGTCTCGCACTTGCGCGATTCAGACAAGATTGTAAATACATTTGTACGCGACAAGCATCATCCAGCGGTTCGGGAAGACGTTTCAATTATTTTTTTAAATGGAATAAATCCGTTAAAATTAATCGTCCAACTCGAGTACTTTTCTGACGTTAGAAAGAGTAATTTACTAGATGACTTGTAAACAAATTTTTGAAATTTTTCAGGAAATGCAACAATTTTTGATTGCATTTAAACTCTTTTGCGATACAACAGAGAGTCAGATTTGTGATAAAGATTGCAAAGATAACGCGTCAAAGATAAATATTCTTCAGTTTTAACCCTTAGCGCTCCGTTGGCTCCGCTACGGAGCCATCCGTCATTTGTTCCGTAACTCCGTAGCCTCCGCTGCGGAGCCCAATGTTTTGTAATTGTTATCTGTAGTTAAAACTCAACTATTCTTTTGGGAAATGGAGATGTTACGTACGAACCCGGTCGTACCGTGCATTTTTCAAACATTCCATTCCCAGAAAATTCTAATCTCCCCTAATAAACAGAAGGCCCCGAGCGTCGCGGTTTCCCACGCATCAAACTCCACAAAAAACTACGTAGACGCATTCCTACCCCCAGATTTCCACCGAATTTCGGGATATAAAAGGGCCCTGTTTTCATCCCTCAGTGGGCATTACGCAAGTCACGCATTCGTTGTTGGACGCAGGCAGCTACGCTCAGGGAAACTTGTGTCAGTAACTCAGTGTGCATCCAGCGCTTCAAACCCACGCCACCCGCTTTTCTAAAAGCGATAAAGTGTCAACTAAGAAAAATCAAGTCAGTGAAAACCACGAACCAGAATAAGCCAGAATCGAGGCGAGGAAGACCATACTTCAACCGCTGCCGCGCAAGCGCACGGCAGACTTCACAGATGCCCCGCCAGCCACGAGAAGATTTCACCCGGAACTAAACGTGGAGCCAGCAGAAGACATCAGCATGCTGAAGG
>NW_027589470.1:0-1020 GCF_028453695.1 Augochlora pura
TAATACTTTTGGTTAACAGCTGCTATGCAATTTAGATAAACTCATTTGTCTTTAATATTTTTAATAATAGGATCAGACAGTTTTTCTTTCTTTTATTTTTTATTTATTCTCTCTTTTATTTATGTGCTTTTGTTCGTAGACTTTGATGAGAGAAGAATTTATCTTGATTTAGAAGAAATTACTAATGTTCCTATTTAGTAGATCTCGCATGAAATCACGCTCGTTATTATAGTGCGAGGGGTTAATGTAATTGCAAGTCCGCGGCGTAAGGCTTCGGAAATTCCCCCTTCGAATAAACGGATTCGCATCGAATGCGTTGCATCGCTCCGACGATAAACGACGTTTATAAAAATTGTTAAAATATTATCAAAGTTCCTATCAGCCGACATATATTTCTAATTTTTTATCTAATTATCTAGCTAAACCTAGATGTCAAAGATATCGTTCGATAAATATTTATAAAATAAATCAGTCGAGAAGTTATTTTCGAGTCGATACATGATAGAAAGTTAAGTGTTAGTTCCCAGCAATAATATTATTTATGTCACGGACGTACCTGGTTATTTTTGAGCTTAATACTTTTGGCTAACAGCTGGTATTTAATTTAGATCACACCATTCAGAAGATAGTTCATCTCACGACACAACAGCGAAACATAATCGATAGACCCGTGTATTCAAGTTACTTGATTTTAGAACATAGTATTTATTTCAAGTTTGAAAGTGTGCCGCATTCTTCACGTCCCCACCAGCTATATTACTTATGCTATAAAACTTATATTAGTAGTCACAGGGTATGGCGAATAACGTTGTCATTTTAGAATCGAGGATTTACAACCCTCGTAGACTATTCATAGACCTCAGTGTTACTTCGCGAAAAACAAAATGAATAAGCTTTTGCAAGCTATATTCCAGACCTACATTATATACAGTCCACAGCTGCAGCGTCGCAATTCGTCGCTGCAACCGCGACGCCGCGACGCCTCATCAAAGAAAATCATCCCCAAACGAGAAACCAAAA
>NW_027589471.1:0-1020 GCF_028453695.1 Augochlora pura
ACTTGTCAAAGGTTTCGACTCGCCGAGACATTGTCGAGTCTTTCAAAGATGAACTACGACCTCCGAGACATTTCCCCCGGTAACTTCATAGACCGGGTTCAGCCGGAGAGTTACCTTCGTCAACGTCGAAGGTCGTCCACTACTTAATTTTCTCGCTGTTGTTAGCTTCGCTTATCAGTTGTAGCAAAGGTTCGTCGATGGTATCAAACGAACCCAGGTTGCGCGCGCGGCCTCTGGCGAGACCCCCGTCTTTGACGGATCACCCTCCGTTGGCTGGCGACGCTGTGACCTACTGCCTTTGGCAGCCGGCAGTGTACGTGCAACCCCTCGGCAACACGCGGCCGGGTCGACTCGAGCCTAACTTCAAAAGAGATGCTTTAGGGTTGGCTTTCCGTATCCGTTCCTACAATTCGACCCGAAGCGTCTCCCTCTCTCTCTTTCTCTCTCCCTCTCTCTCTTTCAATCAACCCTCGACCCTCGCTCATCCGGCTTCCTCTCGCACCTTCAACCCACATCCAACCCCTACCACTTCGTTCGCACCCTCGCTATTTCCTGTCCGACTCTCGCTTTCTTGGTCCGAGCAATTTTTTAGCGGATCCGCATTGTTTGAATACCGCGCAACTTTTCTGCCCCGTCCTTATTTTACCGCGTCGTCCTTCCACCCATTCCCTGCACCCACGACCCTTCCTGTCCGCATAGGTATTCCTATATGGAGCGACGCCTCGGTAGCAGACGCGCGTCAAAACGCGGTTTACCATTTTTGACGCGGCCGTTCCTTGGCTAAATAATGGCGTATTGTTCTGGTCTTCACCTCTGCGTCTGTTTTATTGCTTTTTATTTCGTTCGTTTCGCTTTTATTTTAATTATCTCGCTCGGATTTTGATTACTTCGCTATTATTTTAATTATTCCATTTTTATTTTAATTATTTCATTTTTATTTTAATTATTTCATTTTTATTTTAATTATTTCATTTTTATTTTAATTATTTCGCTTTTATTTTCATTATTTCGCTTTTATTT
>NW_027589472.1:0-1020 GCF_028453695.1 Augochlora pura
ACAACGCAAACCAACAAAAATCGTTATAAAGCAAACCAAGACAGAAAAATTAGAATACAGAGTCTCTACGAGACTGGAGATTTAGTTTTATTACATGACGACCATAAAGGAAGCAAATTATCCCCTGAATGGACTGGGCCATATCCGATAATTGAAACTAACAAACCAAATTATACTTTACAAATTACACCCCGCAAAAGACTATTAGTACATGGAAATAGATTAAAACCTTACCATTTACCTTCCAGGCATCTCAAGAATTCAAAATAACACCTCTTAACCATTCTCTAGTCGTTAGCGAACCTATCGAAGAAATTGTAATTTACCATAACGAAATTAAGGTCAACATTTTAATCAGCCCCAACGAAATACGCACTGATTTAATCAAAGCAAAGGGATTACTAACTACCATTAAAAAGAACTGTCACGAATGCGATACCAACAACTTCAAATTGTCAAACGAAAAATTTTAACGTCTTAACTATAAATTTGTACAACTTAATAGCATGTTATATCACCGCACTAAACGGGGAATACTGAACATCATAGGGTCAGCATCTAAAGCTTTATTTGGCACTCTACACAAAAATGATCTTACACTGATAAATCAAAACATTGACAAAAATTCCTTTGTTTATTGAACATCAACAGAAATTCAATCAACAAACCACCAACCAGATAAATCAACTAGACTTCGTAATGTTAACTGAAATGATCATACTCGCATTACAAGAAAATATCGATTCTCTTCAAGAAACGATTACTTTAGGAAAGAAAGGCATCATTCGATCGGACATACTAGAATCAAATCAATTTCTTGATGCATACAGACACATATTAGAGACATACTCTTTAGTTTCTCATATTCAACCACGCATAGAAAACATTCAAACACTTCTTGACATAAGCACCCTCCAATTAATTTTGTTAAAGGATAAAATCATATACAGCATAATCATACCCTTATTGGAGGACGACGAATGGACTCACGTAAAGCTTTACGCTATACCCCACAAAAGC
>NW_027589473.1:0-1020 GCF_028453695.1 Augochlora pura
CTCCTCTATCCCTCTTTTATTCTGGGATATTATGATGTATCTCACTTACATACACTTAACTTCCCTTGTATCGTCTCCTATTTCTAATTCTGGGATATTATGTTGTATCTCAACTAGATCCACTTAAATTCCATTGTATCCTCTTCTATCTCTCCGTTAACCTTGGATATTATGTTGTATCTCACTTATGTACACTTAAATTCCCTTATACACTCTTCTATCTCTCTTTTATTATGGGACATTATGTTGTATCTCACTTAGGTCCACTCAAATTACCATGTAGCCTCTTCCCTCTTTCTTATATCCTTGGATATTATGTCGTATCTCACTTATATACACATAAATTCCCCCGTTTCCTCATCTATCTCTGTTATATCCTTGGATATTATGTTCTATCTCACTTATATACACTTAAATTCTCTTGTTTCCTCCTGTGTCTCCCTCATATAATTGGATATCATGTTTTATCTCACTTATATCCACTTAAATACCCATGTATCCTTTTCTGTCTCCCTCATATTCTTGCATATTATGTTGTATCTCACTTATATACAATTCGATTCTTTTTTATCCTCTTGTGTCTCTCTCATATAATTGGATATCACGTTTTATCTCACTTATATCCACATAAATACCCTTGTATCCCTTTCTATCTCCCTTATATCGTTGTATATTATGTTGTATCTAACTTTTATACACTTAAATTCCCTTATATCCTCTTCTATCTCCCTCAAATCCTTGCATATTATGTTGTATCTCACTCATATACACATAAATTCTCCTGTTTCCTCTTCTATATTGATTTTATATCCTTGGATATTATGTTGTATATCCCTTATATCTTCTTAAATTCACTTGTATCCTGTTGCATCTCTCTTATAACCTCGAATATTATGTTGTATCTCACTTATATACACTTAAATTCGCTTGCATCCCTTTCTATCTCTGTCATATAAATGGGTATCATGTTTTATCTCACTTATATCCACTTCAATACCCTTGTATCCTCTTCTATCTCCC